>NW_006768794.1:998843-1017186 GCF_000204055.1 Melampsora larici-populina 98AG31 | reverse complement strand
AATTTTCACACATATCAGCTCTATGACATGTCTGAAAAAACTTACAAGTACATGTTTCTCTCCAGTTCAGCACATTTTCCTCATTCTGACCCTCATGGATGAAATCTTGAATAACTTTGTCACTTTTTGTCCAAAGCAGTTAAAAATTGGGCCATTTTCTCCGCAAATATGTGGGCTTTTTGAAAATACTCCCATATATAGCTTACTACATGTGTGGCACTGTCCATACCCACTTTTTTCTGCTCTGTCCTGCACAATTTTTTGATACTATGCATATAATTCAATTCTCAATAACTTTTTCATTTCTTGCCCAAATAGCATAAAAATAGTCTCATTTTCTCCGCTAGTATTGTCACTTTAAGAAAAGATGATCAATATACCATTACATCAGCTACATGACATGTGTGACAAAAGGTATAAGTGCATTTGTCTCTCCCGTTTTGCACATTTTCCCTATTCCCACCTGCATGGACAGGATCTTCAATAACTTTGTCAGTTGTTGTCCAAAGTACTTGAAAATTGGACCATTTGATCCGCTAATATGTAAGATTTCTGAATATACCACCATATTAAGCTTTTCATGTCTGTGTAACTCTCCATAACCATATTTGTCCACCCCGTCCTGCACAATTTCTTCATACTATGCATATGATTCAATTCTCAATAACTTTTTCATTTCTTGCCCAAATAGCTTAAAAGTTGCCCATTCTCTCCGCTACTATTGTTACTTTAAGAAAATTAAATCACAATACTTCTGTAGCCTATTTAGAAAAAAGTATAACCCTACACACTTCTCCCACCCAGCACATGGGCTGCTCAGATATATAACAATCAATAACATACTTCAATGAAGTTTATAAAATAACAGATTAGTAATCCCTAGAATCTCATTGATCAAATATTTGAAATTGGTACTTCTACATCCAAAACTCAGTCTCACAGTACCTACATATGGGCTTCAGCATGGGCCCATATCAGCTCTCTCAATTTTGAAAAATGATGTGAAACCTTGGATCCGAAGCTATCAGCAGAGCTACAGTCATATTGGGCTTTGTTTCAACACCTGATAGCTTGATAAATTGACAGTGGATGGCTACTGAAAAGTTCAAGTAGGTAAACTAGGCTCACTTTGATTTTCACATATGATAAAGGCAAATATATCACATGATGCAATTCTCCTACAATCCAATTTCACTTTCTCAACAACTTGATTTTCACAACTTTACATTCAGGTAACAGACAAATTGGAAAAAACATTGAGTGCTTCATGAATATCCTCATCCTCCTTCTCAATTTCTTCATCACTTTCATTGGACTCATCATAAATATTCACAACACCCTGCACTCCTAGCTCATTAGGTAATACCCCACCAGTCCCTTGAATCTCCATCTGAATCTCATCATCTTCCTCATTCAAGATACTGATAATTCCTGGGTTCAATACAATCGCACGACTTGATTTCATATTTTGTATTTTTTGAACTTGCTTACGCCAATCAATTCTGAGGTCGCCATCGCCATCTTGAGGTGGTGTCCTTTGAAAAACTTTGAGCAGTTTTGGATTCCAGGACAGTTGCAAATCGAAAACTTTTACTAGCCTCTCATTGATGATCACCTGTGCAGCTGAAATGATACCCGGTCTACTGAGTGAACTTAGAGCCGGATGTTGAACCAGGGGAAGTTCCATTTGAATTGCCTCGTCATCGTATTGATGTGATTGAAGTTGAAACAAAAAACTATAAAGAGATTTGTGCGAGTTCATTGCCCACCTCATTACTCTCCTGACTTCCCATCCTATTCGGCAAATCTCCTCACTAGCCCGATCCAAATAGGCGACCTGTTGCATTCCATACTGTGTGTTAGCATCAATCGCCCAAGGTTCCCGTCCGTTTGTGAACAAGCCATCGTTCCAGAATGGGTGATCAAAGTCGATCTTTAGCAATTCAGGGTAGGTGATGTTTGCAGGTTGAGATCGATGTGGAGACGTGGTTGAATATGTACTTAACATCTTCTGATAGTTTTCTAGTTTGGTTTTCAATTTAGCTGCCTGATCGCGGAGTGTCTTGAGTAGAGGTGTCTTGTCGTTGTAGCCTGTACATATATGGAGGAATGTTTATCTTCAAAAAAACACTTTGATTGAGAATTTACGGCAAAGAAATATCTTACCAATACTCGAATTCCTTCCATCACGTCGGCTTATATCCAAAGGTCGTTTCTGTTTGCAAATTGCCAGAAACTGATCACGAACCTCTTGCTTAGTGTACCAGATCTTCAAGATCTGGTCTTGTTCGTGAGCTGAAGGGGTATGATGCAACATCAGTGATTTGGTTGAGTGATAGGAAGAAAAAATAAGTACCATCCAGATTGTTGAGAATCACTTCGGAACCAATTTTTTCACGCTGTTTTTCGATCTTCTTTTTGTATGTATTATGTTCTTTTAACCTAAGCACCGCTTCTTCAACATTTTCTGCATCTTTATCCCTTGAGAAATTGATTTCGTCACTCTATTGTTTATAGTACTAGATGAGTTGTAATTGAACTTACCACACCGTTTGAGCCATCTCCTCATAATATAATAATCGGCCTAGTTCTAATTTTTGTTCTTCTTTTATATGGCACCTCTTCTGTTGAGAATTGCGCTCAACAAGCCACTGTTGACGCAAAAAGTCGTCAGTGTATCTGATGGTAGGGAAAAGGGAACTTCGTTTGCTCGATAGGCTTGTAAGAGCTGTTCTAGCTTGACCAGATACTGTTTGAGCATTCTGTAGCCTGCGTAAGAGCCATTTGGCTATGGTGAATCAAAAGGAAGTAAGTCATTGATAAGCAGTTCTACTTTTATTTGTTCTCACATACCTGTTGACATTAATGTGATCTCCACATAAAAACTTGTCCTCCAGTCGATATTGAGTAGTCGATGAAGACGGGTAGAGATACGATTGATAGCCACTAGCGAGGACAGGAAAGACCAGAACCTTTCGAGTCCTTCGCCATCGGATAATCCCCAAAAGTTATTGAATCGGGGATTGTACAATACTTGACAGGCCCAGTTGTGCACATACGCATGGAATACTGATGTTTCATAACTAAGTCGTTGGTTGAGCTCCTCAAGAAAACCTCGCTGATTGTACAAAAAGATTAGAGACCTATGTAAAATTGGTAGAATAGCAAAACTTACCTTCTTGATATGCGCTTCCAATTGACACCCGATATCATACAGTACTCCAACCTTGATTTCGGGCAAATCGGTCAACAACTTCTCCAGGATGCTGAGCGGGTAGTACAGCCTGTTTTGAGCATTCAGAAGATAACATGAATATCAACCCAGTCGATAAGAAATTGAGCCAAGTCACTCACTTTTCACCAGTTTTGTAAATGTTGGCTAATTTGAGGGGTACATCGTGTCGACATGTACATCCAAAGAGGCCCGTGTCATCGCTTTGCTTCCAAGAGGTAGAGTTTCTAACATCGTTTGCTGCAGTGTGAGAGTCAGCACACGCAGTCTGGATATGATTCAAATCAGTAATAGATCAGTATAATATAACGAAATTACTGAAAGACTCACCTTCATATTCTTGACTTGATTTTCAGTCGAATTTTGAATAATTTCGTTTTTCTTCATACTAGAGGGCTTGATAAATATATCGGGATATTCTTCTTCGGTTGGATTATCCTTACTTGACTTTGTATAGTGACGATGTTGGAAATTACCATCTAAGGCCACTATAACATCTGGCTCTTGAGGTGAAATCTTCTTTTCATTGATTGCTGGACCGAAACAACGTGCACATCGGTCGGCCAAAAGCTGAGCATTAGAAAGCTTCAGGCCTTGTGTATAAATTCGCTTCGTACAAATACTCATAGATCGATACATATTGACTGATTGTGTGAATTGCTTTCTCAAATCTCGATCATGTATAAGAGACTGGTGCTGGGTGTTTTTGAGTTTTGTATTTGTTTCACTTCCGTCGCTTCGTGATTTGAGAAATTTAAACAACGCATTGACAAATCCTGTGCTTGCTACAACAGTCTCGCTCCACAGTTGATGATGGAATTGTAAGAGTGGGATTGCAAAAGCTGTCTTGGGAATTTGACTTGAGCTTGCAATATATCCGTAGTGTAAGAGCCGTACCGGTCTCGGCATACATGAACAAAATGTGATCTCTTTTTGAAATTGAAAGCTTGACTGTTCATAGAGGTTGACCGTTTGCTTGACAAGTTTTGAATCCGGACATTGGCAGATGAGATTTACATCGAGGTAAGAGGCTTGAGAAGTCCAGTTCCTTGTACGATGCTGGCATTCAAGATAGGTAGCGGTCATTTCGGATTCTATGGCGGCCCATTTGATTTTTTCAAGTCGTCGAGCCTCTGCATTCCAATACTCTCGACTTTCTTGAGCGAATTGTGTACCAGGAATAGAAATCGGAGGAGGATTGGCTTCCGGGTTTTCAGGATGAGGTATAAATTGAGCTGCTACCGGGTCATCATTTATGTCGATATCATTCAAATGATGATTGTTGTTCTGTTGAATGGGCTGGTCATTTGTTCTACTCGGGTAAATGCCAAGCGCATCAGAAATCGATTTCGGTATATCAGGAGGTTTTCGAGGTGGGGTATCTGCTCGTCTTTTGCGTGAAGGCCTAGTCCCAAGGTTGGCGAGCACATTTGAATCGCGCTTCGGCTGACGTGATCGTACCATGGATGCTTGATTGAAGTGCGGTTAAGGTGGTGAAGGTGACGTACACTGCAGACATTATTCGGGTTCCCCAAGTGGGCAGGGAAAAATGATTGGGAGTATGATTTGTCATAAAATGGTCTATCACTCCACACCTGAGCCATAACACCCACACTACATATGTGTAGCAGGCTCAGTGAATATGTGGTTATCATGTACATACAGTTCTGCTCAGTTATCTGCTCATCAGGACAAGTTATTCATATGTAATACATGCTGTAACTTCTTTCAGATTGAAAAAAGCTTCCAAAAGATTGACTACATACACTGACTCAATGTTTTGGTGTGATCTCATCAACTCAACTGCATGTAACACACTTTCTGTTACTAAGACATAGCTTCAACAATATTGCCTGAGCAGCTACAGAATTATATGTAGTGAATTTTTGGGAAACAAAATTCAAAGTCGAAAAAGTTACATGTGGTATAACATGTGATTTATTTATTCTGATGGGCAAAAAACTGAGCAGACCTGTATGTACATGATAGACAACTATTGACTTAGCTTGCTGCACATATGTAGTGTGGGTGAAATGGCCCAGGTGTGCAGTATTAGATTCTTTTATGAAAAACTGTACTATTAATCATTTTCCTCTGCCAAATTGGGGAAGTTGAATGATGTTTACAGTGGTATGGAGAAAGCGATCAATATTTAGGACGAACGTACCAGCTCAGCAACTTCACAACTCAGCAAGAGCCAATGGCCCGACACTGACAGGCCCCTATGAGCGGTGACCGGGTAGGGCAAACCCGATGTTACACACGGACTTGACTGTAGGAAGTCTTAAGCCGGATTTGGGCAAGTTACGGTGTTGAATTTCAAAAAATTTCGCCCGGGGGACTTGTGTGTATTTGGGTGGGCTTAACAGGTCATCTCTGAGAGAGGCTGTTAACAGCCACACTCGACTAGTAGTCGTTTGAAATGTCCCCCTCAATTCGACTACTAGTCGAGTTGTACAGGGTCGCGCGGTGGAAGTGAGTCTGTTTTTGTAAGATCAATCAGCTGATTTGTTGAATCTCAAATTTGAATTTGACAAGTTGACATGGTTCTTTTGTTGGGTGAAACGTTGACAACTGCATTTCGATCGGAGCTTCTAATCTGAGATTGAATTGAGCCACTTTATCTGAGTTTCTTCATACAATTGTAAGTATATGATCACATTTTCTAGATGACCACTTTGTAAGACCAGTATGTAAGATTCGTTAGAGCATCTCCACCGCAGACCTGCAAACGTAACATTTCTGACATACACGTTGTGGTGATCTATTTATGATATTAAGCAAAAAAATTAATCATCTTTACTTTACCAGTTTATTAGCAAACTTCAATATAGCAGAGAATTCGAAATTCAGGTTTTCAGATCAATTGAAGCTCTTAGAGGCTTATGTATACTTATTAGCTCATTATTATGTCATCTTATTTCAGAATTATTATTAAGATCAACATAGTTTACTTACAAAGTTATTACAAAAAGACAGAAAAAGAAAAGATAAGAAAAATTCGAAAATATAGGTGTAAAAGTTGGAAAATGGTTTTTAGCTTATTTATAATTAAGTTATGGGTTTTATAAGGTTAGAATATGAAAGAACAACAGTTTATTATACAGGAACAATTTTAATATTCAAGGTTGATAAGGGGAAACAGAGGTTATTAGCAGAAAGGTACTTTTTCGAAGTTGGTAAACAAGGGTTAGGCGTGTAGTTTACATATGTAATGGTGGTAGTGATGGAATTTAAGGTTGCCAAGAGGATTTTCCGGGATTTTTAAGGTTATAGAAGATGATGTCATATTACATGAGCAAGGAAAAGGGAGTAGCAGCTGTGAAAAGTGAAGAAAACAGGTGAAAATCGGCGAAAATGGAGGTTTTCAGCTAATTACATATGTCAAATGACGTCAGAATAAGTTGGTAGATGGCTCATTCAACGCAGAAGAGTGGATTACATAATGTACAACCTTTGAATCATTAGTAACGGAGGTTTATGTAAAAAGTTATAAGGGAAATAAGAAATTGGTGTGAATCTCGAATTTACAGTCACAAGACACATGTAACACCAAAAACCTTAACTTCACAACTCAATATCTTACTCATCACTCATCAGAAATAGGTCTTATAGGTGTCAGAAATGATCAGTAACACGTGGGCTACAAGATGCATTTTAGTAATCAAAAATTGGAGCACATCTGAAAAAATTCGTAATCTCAAAAATTGGGTTTCAGCTAGTTTACAAGGAAAAAATCACCTGTATTCATCTTAAGAAGTGCTGTACATTACATCATTGCGTCATTGATCACTTTTGGCTGTGAAAATTACATCATACATTAGTAACAAGATCATTACATTGCGTCATTACATGGTTTTTAGGGTTATTTAGGCGGATTTGATTGGTTTTTGAGGCTGTTGACTGTTGTAAAGATTGTTACATGTGGATATAAGTACTCCTTGATGATTTTGGGATTGTAGCGCCCTTTTCTGCATCTTATACCTTTGTTGTAGTGTTATAAATCATCATTTATTTACTATATTTGTACTAAGATCACTTAAATCCGCCCCTTCAAAAGCAAGGAGAAATTTATTTACGTGTGTTAAAGACTACAAGTCTAATTGGGAATAATACTTACAACAGTATTGCTAGTAATAAACATAGTTTGTGACTTTTTTGCGCTTAAAATCTGGGAATAATACTTAACAACAGTATTGCTTTATTTCTCTGGTGCCTTTTATCCTTTTCTCTGTTATCACAAAGTGGTCAGCAAGTGCCCTTGTGCTGGTTTCTTTGAAGAAGGCAGTCTTTAGGCAACTTCTACTATATTACACGTGGTAGATTATCCCTTCTTAGGTGTTGTAAAGCTCTTGTTGAGCTTTAAATACTACATATTGGTGACTCCACTGGGGCTCTTTACTTTAAACAAGCAACATCCGTCAATTATATTTAATAATTTCCCTAATTATTATCTTAAAACATCAACAATTTATTATTAAATCATCAATAATCAAATTAATAATAATACAATTCATCATTTCGAAAGAAAATTATATTCAACAAATATCAACAAAATTCAATTAATAAAATTCAATATCAACTAATAACATATTAAATAACAATAATCAATCTTTAAAAGAAAGAATATAACTTAAAAACCACGCATATATTCACTTTTAATTCATTATAACTTTCAAAATTATCAATATTTCGAGTTTCTTTCTTTATTTTATAATATCATTTTATAATAATTAAAATCAATATCATGTCTTCAATCATTCAAATTCATGATCAAGAAGGAGGAGAAGAAGGGGATTCAGAATTAGAATTACCACCAACTTCTCATTATAAAAGAACTCCACGTAGTAGTAGAACTTATGCTTTAGAAAATCCTGTGAATTATTCAACATCTTTACCCTCTGGCTCTTTACCACCACCACCAGGACCTGCTTCAGGATCAACTGTACGTGGAAAACAACGTGAAGAATCAACTTCTGAGGATCCAATTCCACCTTCAGCATTTACTGGATTTAGAGAACAAGAAACATTATTACCCTCAGACCACGAGGAAGAACCTGATTGGCAACAACAGTTTATTAATCAACAACAACATTATTTAAGAAGAGAGAGAGAAATGGCGGATATAATTAATTTAATAAGACTTAAGGAAGAAAAAGGGAAGAAGGAAAGAGTTAAGGAAGTTATTAAGGTAGTTAAGAAGGGAAAAGGAAAGAAGATAAGTAGGAAGAAGGAGGTTATTAAGGAAGAAGAAAGTGATGGAGATTCAAGCGCCTCAAGCAGCTCAAGTGATGATTCAAGCTCAACTTCAGAAGAAAGTGAAGAGGAAGAAGGAAATGAGAGAAGTAGGAGTCATGTTAAACCACGGAAAATTGATAATTCTGATACAAGTGTTAGATTTGAAGTTGGAGGAAATGTTAAGAAATTTATTATCAATTATCATAGTCAAGCTGAAGCAAATGGCGCCTCAGAATTGGATATGGTCAGGCAAATTACCAGTTTTGTTGTTGGAGAAGAACTTAAGGAGGAAATACGTGATATGGAAGGTTGGGGAGTTGGTGAATGGAGTTGGAAGAAGGTCAAGGAGCAATTAATTGCCAGATATCAGACTACCACGGAACAGCCAAGATATTCTATTGATCACTTAAGAACTTTATCTGAAAGAACAATGAGAAATGGAGGTGTTACGTGTAAAAGTGAATATCAAACATTCAGAATTAACTTTGATAAAATTCATCAATACTTGGCTAGACATGATTACGTGGATTCAAGTGATGAAGAAGTGGCAAGATATTTCTATGAGGCTTTTTCAGATGAACTTCAGAAGAAATTTAAGAAGAGGATGATTAAGAAGAAGATGATGAAGAAAGTATCAAGTGGAAGATATAAATTACCTAACTTAGAGAAATTAAAGAAGGTGGTTGATCATTATATTGAAGAAGAGGCGCTTTTGGTATTTGAAGATATTGGAGAAGAGAAATATACCATCAAGAATGAAATTGCTGGAGTTAAAAGTGAAGTTATTCAAAAGGATACTAGTAGTAAAGTTGCAAAGATTGGAGGAATGCAGGCTAAAGCAAATCAACAAATGGAAATATTATGTACTGATTTAAAGAATTTACAAATAAATCACGTCCAAAATCCTTTACAGTTACCTTTAAATAATTCTTATAATTTTCAGATTCCAATTTCAAATGCTTTACAGAATCAAATTCATCAACAAGTTGTTCCAAATCAAAGGAACAATGTTCAATATCCGCCAAATAATAACTCAAGGCCTCAACAATTTAATAATAACTTTCAACCCAACAGAGCGCCTAATAATTCAAATTTTAACAGGTTTAATAACAATAATAATAATAGACCTGTTAATAATCCTTTACCCAATAATAATAATCAAATTCCCGCCATTAATAATCAAAATTTTATGCCTCAACAGAATACTATGCCATTTTGTTCTTATTGTAACACGGAGGGACATAGTATGGGAAGGTGTAAATGGGTTATTCAGGATAAGCAAGCTGGATTACTTCAAGATAGAATGGATGGTTTATTCTTACCTAGAAGTAATGAAAGGATGTATAAGAAGGCTAATGAAGGAATTAGACAACAAGTTATTAAGTACTCTGAAGATCAAGCAAATGCTATGGCACGTAATAATATGCAACAACAACAGCAGAATAATCAACCTGTAAACAATCCACCTGTAACAAATACAGCAGTAGTACCACCTGTAATTCCCACGAGTGTTTTAACTAGAGAGGAAGGAAAGGATAAGGTACATGAATTAAAAACTAATTGTGGAGTTTTAGAAGAATGGTCTGTACCTGAATTTACTAAGAAGTGTACTGAAGTTAAAGCTGGAGCTGGGACTAAATTATATGGCGTGGAAATGAAGACAAGGAGTGGGAAAGCTGTGGATCAAGGAGATGTATTAAACAAATTAAAGAAGAAGAAGAAAGTTACAATTAATGATATGATAGAGGAAATTGATGCTATGGACGTGGATGAAGATAATAATGTTCAAGATCAGCGTGATATATTGGATGGAAGTTTAAGGAGAATTCATAAAGATGAAGAGAGTAATAAGAGTGAAGATGGTTCAGCTCAAACAAAGAAACCTACATATATTATTCCAAATGACGGGGATTTTGTGAAGGACAGATTAAGCAAAGGATTACCAGCATTTGCAAATAAGGCAAAGATAGTTTCTGAGGTTGTGGAAAAGATTATGAATGGTGCTATTGAACTTCAAATTAAAGAATTATGCGCCATCTCACCTGTAATCTCTGATGAAGTTAAGAAATGGGTTTCAAAAAGAAGGCTTAATTTAAATCAAACAACCATGGCTTCAGTTGCAAACAATTCTATATTATCTGACTTTGAATATGAAACAGAATCAGATTCCTCTTTGGAAGTTAATGTTCCTCAAGCAACTCTTTATTCAACACCTTTGGGACACGTAGAAATTACAATTGGGAAGATGAAGGTTAAAGCTTTAATTGATTCAGGCTCTCAAATCAATATTATTCCTTTAAAAATTATGCAATTATTACCAGTTCAGACCTTGGTTAATTTAAAAAGTGGCGTGAGAGGAATTAGTGGACATAGGACACCTCTTTGTGGTATTGCTGAGAATGTCAAGATTCATGTAGGCGCCAATATTGATGGAATAGTTCATTTCTTTGTGGCAGAAGATGATGACACGCCTATCTTACTTGGAAGGCCTTTCCTCTTTGATTTTGAAGCTCAGTTGAATTTTGAAGAAGATGTTGGTGAAAGAATGACTTTAAAAGATAGTAGAGGTGTATGGATGAAGATAAGATTGTGTGAACCTGATAAAGGCACGTGGGAAAGGAAATTAAATGTTTCAATTGAAGAAAGACAAGGCTTTATGTTGGAAAATGATGGAGGAAATAAATTATTTGAAGAATTACGTGAGGAATTAATTGAAGATGAAATATATGGACTTAAGTTTGAAAATGAAATCCATATGGAGCAAACTTTAATTGATGAAATTAATATCATTATGAACTTGGAAAATGAAGATATATTTGAAAATCAAGGAGGAATTGAATATAGAAGTTTTGGCGCCAAATATAAATCAGTTGAAAGAAAAGTTAAACCTGTTAATGCGCCTATGCCTCAATATTTAAATTTTCCTCTTCAAAGACCAGCTTTATCAAGAGACCCTTATAAGACTCCTTTAATTCCAAACCCTCCAGAATTTATTGAAACTGATAAGACCACGGTGGAAAGGTTGAAGCAGTGTAATTTTGGACCTTCAGGATGGCTTTCAGATGAAGAATGGAAATTATTTCTCTTTATATTAGTCTTAAGAGAAGGAGCTGTGGCTTATTGTGAAGAAGAAAGAGGATTATTGAAGCACTCTTATGGATTACCTTACGTGGTTCCAGTAATTGATCATGAACCTTGGCAAATTAGACCAATTCCAATACCTACAGCCATTAGAAATGATTATATTGAATTAGTAAGACAAAGAATCAAGACTGGTCTTTATGAACAATCCTCTTCAAGTTATTCTAGTCCAGTTTTCTGCGTGCTTAAAGGTGATGGCAAATTGAGAATAGTACATGATCTTCAAGTATTAAATAAAGTAACTATTAAAGATGCTGGAATACCTCCTTCACCTGAAGAATTCGTGGAATCTTTCTCTGGTAGAGCTTGTTATGGATTAGGGGATATTATGGGAGGATATGATGAAAGGGAATTGGCGCAAGTTTCAAGACCATTAACAACTTTTGAAACTCCTTTGGGAAGATTGCAATTAACAAGATTACCTCAAGGTGCAACTAATTCTGTAGCAGTTTATCAGGCGCAAATGATGTGGATATTGCAAGAAGAGCTTCCTAAACATGCAGGGATATTTATTGATGATGGAGGAATTAAAGGACCTGAAAGTGATTATAATAATGAAGTTTTAAAAGAGAATAATGGTATAAGGAAATTTATTTGGGAATATGCTATTATATTGGAAAGAATATTATTCAGAATTGAAGAAGCAGGGTTAACAGTGTCTGGAAAGAAATTTGCCGTGTGTGTACCAGCTTTGGAAATTGTTGGACATATAGTGAGTGGAAAAGGAAGAAGTGTATCAATTAAAAAGAAGAATAAAATTCAGACTTGGCCAATTCCAACAAATAAAACTCAAGTTCTTGGATTCTTGGGCACGTGTATTTATGTCAGGATGTTTATTCCTAATTTTGGACACCTTGCTGCACCTTTAAGAAGACTTACAAGAATGAATGTGGACTGGGAATGGAATAAAGATTGTAATAAGGCTTTTAATATATTAAAAAAGATAGTGGGGGAAGATATTGTATTAGCAGCTTTGGATTATAGTGAAGGAGCAAATAAAATTATATTGGCCGTGGATTCAAGTTATATTGCAGCTGGAGGAGTTTTGATGCAAGAAAATGATGAAGGAGAAATAAGGCCCGTGTTTTATGAGTCAGAAGTATTTACAGAAGTTGAATCAAGATACTCTCAACCTAAATTGGAATTATGTGACGTGGCAAAGATTATGAGGAAGTTTAAAACAAAATTATGGGGTCAACATTTTGAATTGCAAGTAGATGCAAAGGCTTTAATTCAAATGATTAATGCGCCTAGTTTACCAAATGCAGCTATGACAAGATGGGTAGCTTACATACAATTATTTTCATTTGATCTTGTTCATAAACATGGAAAGAGCTTTGGAATGCCTGATGGATTATCAAGAAGGGAACCTGGAAGTGAATCAGATGAAGCAGAAAGTTTTGATGAAGATAAGAAAGAAATTAAAGTATATGAAAGTTTTCAATTACAGGTGGGAAGTTCAGAATTAGAGGAAGAGGAGGTTATACTTGAAGAAAATTCTATGTGGAGTCAAGAAGGAATTTGGCGTAATTTGGAGGAATATTTAACAACTTTAATAAGACCAAAAGATTGTGAAGATGCTGAATTTCAAAAGATTAAGAGTAAAGTACCTTTATTTTACGTGGATGGTAGCAGGTTAAAGAAAAGAGGAGTACCTCAAGGAAGATTGGTAATATCAAGAATTGAAGGACAAGAATATATATTAAAGAAGTTACACGAGGAATTGGGACATAGAGGAATTGAAGAAACTTACAGAAGGTGTTTAATAAGATTTTGGTGGCCTGAAATGAAAGAATCAGTTAGAAATTGGGTGGTATCATGTGAAGAATGTCAAAAGAAAAGTTCAAAGAAAGAAAAAGAAGTTGGAAGGGCTACAGGTGAAAATACCGTGTTTGGAAGAGTCAGTTTGGATGCTATTCATATCAAAGCTGGAAGTCATGATTATGCTATAATTGCAAGGGATGATTTATCTGGATGGGTAGAAGCAGTACCTTTAAAGAAATTAACAGCTACAGCAGTAGCCAAATTTATTACAAAAGAATGGATAATGAGATATGGGTCCGTGAAATGTTTTACAGTTGATGGTGGATCAGAATTTAAAGGAATATTTAGAGAAGCAGTTACTATGGCTGGATCAAAAGTGGTGGAATCAACAGCTTATTGGCCTCAAGCAGAAGGAATGGTTGAAAGAGGACATAAGGATATTAAAGGCGCATTAATTAAATTAAGTGATGAAAGTGGAACATCTTGGGAAGCATTTTTACCTCAAGTCTTATTTGCTGATAGAATTTCCACGAAAAGAACAACTGGAATGTCTCCTTATGAGATGATATTTAATCAAGTAGCAGTATTACCAATTGATTTAGAGGCTGGGACATTTTTAGGTATTGATTGGGCAAGAATTACCACGGGAGAAGAATTATTAAAAGCAAGGATGGAACAATTATTATGTAGAGAAGAAATTATTAATAAGGCATATGATAAAATGATGAAAGCAAGAGTTCAAGGGATTATATATTGGGATAAGAAAAATGCGCATAGAATGAGGAAACCATTAAAAGAAGGAGATTTAGTATTAACTTATAATAAGAGTTTGGAATTTCAATGGGGAAAATTATTCAAGAATAGATGGAATGGGCCTTTTAGAATTATCAAACAACACGTGGGAGGATCTTATATTTTAGAAGAGTTAAATGGTGTAGAATTGTCAAGAAGATATGCAGCAGAACACGTCAAAAGATTTTATCCAAGGGGTATTATTCCAACAGCAGAAGAAGAGGAGGAGGTCACTGATGAGGAAGAGGCGCAATTATAATTACTTAAAGTATATAATAATATTAATTTCAAATAACTAAATATAAAAATATATAATAAGACTAAAAGAATAGAAGAAAAGAATTTAAAATATAAAAGATTAAAAATAATGGATATGTTTCACTAGTTATCAATGTACATTTAATAAAGAATAGTAATATTAAGAAGGAGAAGATGGGTAAAGGCGTGGATCAAGCCAACTGGGAAGTTCATAAATGGTAGGAGTATATTCAGAATAATTATAATCAGTATATGGGGAATTAACAGAAGGAATTACGGGTGGATCATTATTAATTATTGGAAGTTCAGTATTAGGAGGATTAGTAGAAGGAGTATTATAAGGGGATAAAATAGCAGCATTTGCACGCTCAGCATGGTTAATAAATGGAATAAAGGTGGATACAGTTAAATTTTCATCCTCACCCTTTCTGGAAACATATTCAGCAATAGAATGGGCACGCAAAAGATGATAATGATTATTAGTAATGTTGGGTACTTCATATCCAGCTTCTTTAAACTGTCTTATAGTATCATCCAAGATCCTCCAAGAATGCCAATTTTGATAAGTAATATAGTCAAGTTTCCAAGCTAAGTTATGTTCATATAATTTTTCGAAAAAGGGGTCAGAAGTAGTAAAATTGGTTTCAATTGATGAGGTTATTGAAGGATTTGGAGAATCAGGAGCTGAAGGTGTATTGTGTTGATTAATATTATAAGGATTTAAGAAATTGACTCTGATAGGTGTATTAGGCGTGTTTGGAGGTGGAAAATTATAAGCAGGAGAACCAGGTACAGGTGAAATATTGGTAGAAGGCGCTGCTGGATAGGCTAGAATTAAAAGAAAAATTATAAAAGAAAGTATAAAAAGAGTAAAATTAATTAATATAAATAAAAACATTGAAGATTATTATAGTAAAAGAAATGAAAGAAAAGACTCACAGCATATTATACCAAGGTTATGGCATCTTTGACACGCAGGATTTATTTGATATAAGCAGGAAGAATGGACCATGCGGCATTGAACACAAGGTGAAGCAAAAGATGGAGGTGTAGTGATAACCATATTTATAATTAAGAAGGGTATTTAAAGATTTGAGGAAAAATTCGAATTTATTGAGTAGATGATTTATTTTATTGATTGGTAAACTGGGGGCAGTTTGGGAAGAAGAGGAGGATGTGGTGATCTATTTATGATATTAAGCAAAAAAATTAATCATCTTTACTTTACCAGTTTATTAGCAAACTTCAATATAGCAGAGAATTCGAGATTCAGGTTTTCAGATCAATTGAAGCTCTTAGAGGCTTATGTATACTTATTAGCTCATTATTATGTCATCTTATTTCAAAATTATTATTAAGATCAACATAGTTTACTTAAAAAGTTATTACAAAAAGACAGAAAAAGAAAAGATAAGAAAAATTCGAAAATATAGGTGTAAAAGTTGGAAAATGGTTTTTAGCTTATTTATAATTAAGTTATGGGTTTTATAAGGTTAGAATATGAAAGAACAACAGTTTATTATACAGTTACAATTTTAATATTCAAGGTTGATAAGGGGAAACAGAGGTTATTAGCAGAAAGGTACTTTTTCGAAGTTGGTAAACAAGGGTTAGGCGTGTAGTTTACATATGTAATGGTGGTAGTGATGGAATTTAAGGTTGCCAAGAGGATTTTCCGGGATTTTTAAGGTTATAGAAGATGATGTCATATTACATGAGCAAGGAAAAGGGAGTAGCAGCTGTGAAAAGTGAAGAAAATAGGTGAAAATCGTCGAAAATGGAGGTTTTCAGCTAATTACATATGTCAAATGACGTCAGAATAAGTTGGTAGATGGCTCATTCAACGCAGAAAAATGGATTACATAATGTACAACCTTTGAATCATTAGTAACGGAGGTTTATGTAAAATGTTATAAGGGAAATAAGAAATTGGTGTGAATCTCGAATTTACAGTCACAAGACACATGTAACACCAAAAACCTTAACTTCACAACTCAATATCTTACTCATCACTCATCAGAAGTAGGTCTTATAGGTGTCAGAAATGATCAGTAACACGTGGGCTACAAGATGCACTTTAGTAATCAAAAATTGGAGCACATCTGAAAAAATTCGTAATCTCAAAAATTGGGTTTCAGCTAGTTTACAAGGAAAAAATCACCTGTATTCATCTTAAGAAGTGCTGTACATTACATCATTGCGTTATTGATCACTTTTGGCTGTGAAAATTACATCATACATTAGTAACAAGATCATTACATTGTGTCATTACATGGTTTTTAGGGTTATTTAGGCGGATTTGATTGGTTTTTGAGGCTGTTGACTGTTGTAAAGATTGTTACATGTGGATATAAGTACTCCTTGATGATTTTGGGATTGTAGCGCCCTTTTCTGCATCTTATACCTTTGTTGTAGTGTTATAAATCATCATTTATTTACTATATTTGTACTAAGATCACTTAAATCCGCCCCTTCAAAAGCAAGGAGAAATTTATTTACGTGTGTTAAAGACTACAAGTCTAATTGGGAATAATACTTACAACAGTATTGCTAGTAATAAACATAGTGTGTGACTTTTTTGCGCTTAAAATCTGGGAATAATACTTAACAACAGTATTGCTTTATTTCTCTGGTGCCTTTTATCCTTTTCTCTGTTATCACAAAGTGGTCAGCAAGTGCCCTTGTGCTGGTTTCTTTGAAGAAGGCAGTCTTTAGGCAACTTCTACTATATTACACGTAGTAGATTATCCCTTCTTAGGTGTTGTAAAGCTCTTGTTGAGCTTTAAATACTACAATGTGTGAAATATGTCAGAAGAAAAGTTCAAAGAAAGAAAAAGAAATGGGAAGGGCAACTGGTGAAAGTACTTTATTTGGAAGAGTGAGCTTGGATGCAATTCATATTAAGGCGGGTAATTATAATTATTCTATAATAGCTAGAGATGATTTAACTGGATGGGTAGAAGCTGCACCTTTAAAGAAGTTAACAGCACCTGCAGTGGCCAAATTTATTACTAAAGAATGGTTAATGAGATATGGTTCTGTTAAATGTTTTACTGTGGATGGAGGTTCTGAATTTAAAGGGGTATTTAGAGATGCAATTGCTATGTCAGGATCAAAATTAGGGGAATCCACGGCATATTGGCCACAGTCAGAAGGAATGGTTGAAAGAGGTCATAAGGATATTAAAGGAGCTTTGGTAAAATTAAGTGATGAGACTGGGACTTCTTGGGAAACATTTCTACCTCAAGTATTATTTGCAGACAGGATTTCCACGAAAAGAACCACTGGATTATCTCCTTATGAGATGTTATTTAATCAACTAGCAATTTTACCCGTGGATTTGGAAGCTGGGACATTTTTAGGTATTGATTGGGATATTATTTACACTGGAGAAGATTTATTAAAAGCAAGAATGGAACAATTATTGGGAAGAGAAGAATTAAGGAAGAAGGCTTATGAAAAGATGATGAAGGCAAGAGTAGATGGAATTATATATTGGGACAAGAAAAATGCGCATAGATTAAGAAATCCATTAGAGAAGGGAACTTTGGTATTAACTTATAACAAAAGTTTAGAATTTCAATGGGGAAAATTATTTAAAAATAGATGGAATGGGCCTTATAAGGTAGTTGAACAACATATGGGAGGTGCTTATATTCTAGAAGAGTTAGATGGAACTCAATTATCGCGAAAATATGCTGCTGAACATGTTAAAAGATTTTATCCTAGGGGTGTGGCAATATTAGCAGAAGAAGAGGAGGTGGGCATTGAAGAGGAAGAGGCGCAATTATAAGTATAAATTACCACTAATAATATTATTAATTTCAAAAGATAAAAATATATATAAAAGATT
Source organism: Melampsora larici-populina 98AG31 (assembly GCF_000204055.1). Classification (NCBI taxonomy): domain Eukaryota; kingdom Fungi; phylum Basidiomycota; class Pucciniomycetes; order Pucciniales; family Melampsoraceae; genus Melampsora; species Melampsora laricis-populina. Next base: position 998,908 of record NW_006768794.1, on the reverse strand, counting down.
AAAAGAATTAAAAGTCCAGAATAAAAATATAAGATAAGATTTTTAAAAAAAAAAAATAAGGATAT
>NW_006768794.1:969562-998673 GCF_000204055.1 Melampsora larici-populina 98AG31 | reverse complement strand
TCAGTATAAGGAGAATTTACAGCGGGAATTACAGGAGGACTATTATTAACATAATTAATTAGAGGAGGTTCAGTATTAGGAGGATTGGTAGAAGGAGTACTGTAGGGGGATAAAATAGCAGCATTTGCACGCTCAGCATGATTAAGGAATGGAATAAAAGTTGCTGCAGTCAAACACTCATCTTCACCCCTTCTTGAAACATACTCAGCTATAGAATGTGCACGCAACAAATGATAATGATTATTAATTATGTTTGGAACTTCAAAGCCTGCTTCTTTAAATTGTCTGATTGTATCATCCAGGATCCTCCAAGAATGCCAATTCTGATAAGTTATATAATCAGTTTTCCACGCCAGGTTATGTTCATATAATCTTTCAAAAAATGGATCAGATGTAGTAAAGTTGGTTTCAATTGATGAAGTAATAGAGGGATTAGGGGAATCAGGTGCTGAAGGCGTGTTATTTAAATTAATATTATAAGGGTTAAGGAAATTTATTCTGATAGGAGTATTAGGCGTGTTTGGTGGAGGGTAATTGTTGGCAGGAGAATTAGGTACAGGTGAATTATTGGATGAAGGCGCTGAGGGGTAGGCTATTAAAATTAAATAAAGAAAAGACATTAAAAAATTGTAAGAGAATTAAATAAAAACATTGAAACTTATTATAAAGAAAAGAAGAAAGAAATAGAAGAAAGAAATTGGACTTACAGCATATTATTCCTAGACTATGGCATCTTTGGCAAGCAGGATTGATTTGATAGTGGCAGGAGGAGTTTACCATCCGGCATTGGACACAAGGTGAAGCTACAGAAGGTGAACAGTGTTGACCATATTGGAAATAAAGGAAAATTTGAGAATTTAGTGATTTGGAGTGTTTAATTGAATTGTTTAATTGATAAACTGGGGGCAGTTTGGAATAAGAGGAGGATGTGGTGATCAATTTATGGGATCAATTAAAAAATTCACAATTACCAGTTTACCAGTTTATTAGCAGGATTCAGCAGGAAAGAAAATTCGAAATGGAGGTTTTTGATCAATTGAAGCTCTTGTAGGCTTATGTATTGGTCATTAGGTCAACATTACATCATTTTATTTCACATTATATATTAAGATCATTATAGTTTACTTACAAATTTATTACAAAAAGAAAGAAAGAAAAACATAAGAAAAATTCGAAATTATAGGTATAAAGGTTGGAAAATGGTTTTTAGGTTAGTAAAAATAAAGTTATGGGTATTATGAGGTTAGAATATGAAAGAACAACATTATATGATACTATGACAATTTTAATCTTCAAGGTTGATAAGTAGAAACAGAAGTTATTAGGAAAAAAGCACTTTTTCGAAGTTGGTAAACAAGAGGTACACGTGTAGTTTGGTTGTGTAATAGTGGTAGTGATGGAATTTAAGGTTGCCAAGAGGATTTTCCGGGATTTTTAAGGCTATAGATGATGATTTCATATTACATGAGCAAGAAAAAGATAGTAGTAGCTGTGAAAAGTGAAGAAAATGGGTGAAATTCGTGGAAAATGGAGGTTTTCAGCTAATTACATATGTCAAATGACGTCGGAATAGGTTGGTAGATGGCTCATTCAACGCAGAAGAGTGGATTACATAATGTACAAACTTTAAATCATTAGTAACGGAGGTGTGTGTAAAAAGTTATAAGGCAAATAAAGAATTGGTGTGAATCTCGAATTTACAGTCACAAGTCATATGTAACACTAAAAACCTTAACTTCACAACTCAATATCTTACTCATCACTCATCAGAAGTAGGTCATGTAGGTGTCAGAAATGATCAGTAACACGTGGGCTACAAGATGCACTTTAGTAATCAAAAATTGGAGCACATCTGAAAAAATTCGTAATCTCAAAAATTGGTTTTCAGCTAGTTTACAAGGAAAAAATCACCTGTATTCATCATAAGAAGTGCTGTACATCATATTATTGCGTCATTGATCACTTTTAGCTGTGAAAATTACATCATTTATTAGTAACAAAACCGTTACATTGCGTCATCATAGGGTTTTTAGGGAATTTTGGGCGGATTTGATTGGTTTTGAGGCTGTTGACCATTGTAAAAGTTCTAGTACATTGTTATATATACTTTGAGAGGGTTTTGGGACTGTTGTTCCCCTTTTTTTTCTTTATCATTTACGCCATTATTATTTTGTTTATCATCATAAACTTATTTTAATAGTACCTGTTCACTTAAATACGCCCTTTATTACAGTTATAAAGAGAAATTTACTTTAGTTTTATAGTCATAAAGACTTATTGGGAATAATATCAATCAGATATTGCTTATTTTTTTTTCAGTTATCAATTGGGAATAACACTATAGCAGTGTTGATAGTAATACAAAGTGTGCTTTTGAAGTTAAAATTACGTGTGAAGTTATATTTCTCTGGTGCCTTATCAGTACTCAATACAACAGAGCTCTTTCTGATTGTGTTGTTTTAGAAGAGCAGTCCTTAGACAACTTCTACTAGTCATTTTATTAGTAGATTATCCTCTTCCAGCTCTGTATAACCCTTGTTGGGTTATAAGTTCTACAACGGTCCAGGAAGTACTTTTCCTTCGCCCAAGAGAGATCGGAGGTGCGAGCGTCCAATTCTGCCTGCAAATGTGTTGATTCCAGGTGTTGACGTAACTCGTTCGCCTTGGTGATCATCAAAAGTCGGGCTTCATTCCCTTGTTGGATCACAGAAGCAAGAGCGTGCTTATTCTCCTTGCTGTGAACCTGGGAAGGGTCGATTGAGGGGAGAGGGTCCAGATCACGTCGAGATAGAGTTGAACGAGGCGGCGCGCTTCGCTTGGTGGCTTTTTCCGTGGTAAGGCTAGCAGTAGTCGTAGTTGCGTCATCCTCCGAGGTATCCAACGCGCGTTCTTCGGCGGTAAGAGCGTATTTGGATGATCTCTTAGCTGATTTTGGTTTATGAGTTGTACGGGCGGAGTTCTTGGAAGGCACTTTCTGATCAGCCGCTGAAACTATGTGATGATCTTCCTCAATCGGAATGGCCACAGCCGCGGGTCGCGCCTCAGCACGAAGTAGGCGGTTAATCGGCGTCTCTCTGGTAGGCACACCAGGGGTAGGTGGAGGAGAACTGAAGGCCGTGTCCAAGGTATCAATGACATCGCGGTTATTGGGTTCGACCTGAGCGTTGAAGAAGTCTGTGTAGTGTTCTAACTCTTCGGGTTCAGGACTGCCCATGCCGACGCCGTTATTGGTCATCGAGAGGTTTCCTTTGGGCAAATCGCGCGCTGAAAAGGAAAGTGTCATTTGTCAATTTGAGGAGCAGCTTGAAAAAGAACCAGGTCAAACTTACAATGATCGTGGCCATTGGTTGTGTCACCCTCGCCATCCTCCTCCTCCTCTTCAACGCTGGGCTCATCTCGTTTGTTCTCACTAGGATCATCAGAGTCATCCACAGGGCCAACCCCACTGTCGAGAATCCCAAAGGGCGTCACATTGCCTTTGTCACGGAACAAGGCGTCCATATCCTTGTAAAACGGGCACATCGACTCGAGAAGATCTTCCATGGTGTGTATTCCATCAGCGACGTTTTTGGCCGAGAGGCCACTTCCGGTTTTCAGGCTGAAATTTTTGGCTGCGTTATACTTTGACTTATAACGCTTCAGACGTAAATAAAGGACTCGGCCATTCAGTCGCATCGCTGTAGTGTTGTGTCTTATGTTGTAGTCATTGTTGATCTCCACGGCGAGGGGATTTAACAGCGATTTAGGATTCATAGGCATACCAGTCACCCGAGTTTGACTACCACCACCAAACAAAGCGTTTTGAATACTTGGTTTGGATATGTATGTGATGATGGTTTGATAGTCGATCCGATCAAAGGTCGGGCTGTCTTTCGTTTTGACTGATTGGGACACCGAGGCCCCTTTCGCACGTGCTTCGGCAGCGAGTCGAGATCGTTTGATAGTGGCTGGGGTAGATTTTGACGCCACAGGTAGGCCAGACGCGAGCAAGTCGGCTTCGATTTGAGCCCTGGTGCGACGAGCCCTGGGTGCCTTTAAAATACGAAATAAAGGTGGGTCAGTTCAGTGTCCATAGGAAAAAGTAGAAAGTGAGGTTACTAGAAGACTAACCTTGCCGGTTGGCTGAGTTTTTGCAGGCATCTCCAATTGGGACCTCAATGACCTAACCCCGATAATCAAAAACCAAAAGATATAGAAGAGAGTAGTTGTTTGAGAAATAAAATGAAAGAAAACGGGAAGCAAACAGGAATCAAGCACAAAAGAGATGAAGTACGCGGAAAAATGAACTGAGGCTGATGGGGAAAGCTATGATATCGGGCTTATATGTATATCAAAATCATCGAGAGTCATCAAGAGTGTCCAACCAAAGCGGAAGGAGTTGAACGACCGAAAAAGGCAGATGACTAACCCTGAAACCCAGCTGCTCCGCTTGGGTGAAAAACCGTGAATGACCAACTTAACTTTGGTAATGAAAGAGGCAAGTGATCGCGAAGAAAAAAAAGTTTTTTTTCAAAGAATGAAGGTTCAACGTTCAGGAACATACAAAAAAAAAATGTGGAAGTAAACTTTTTTTCGAGCATGGTTCCTGATTTGCGCTTGATATCAGGAAGTGGAAATTTAAGATTTAAAATTAGATCGGTGTTTGCAAAACCGTGAACCACCTTTAGAGGTGGTTCACGAACTTTAAAATTTACTTAAAATTTACAGGTCCCGAACCAAACTTATAATTTAAATTCCGGCTGTAAAAGGCCATCTTGAACCGCCCTAATAGATGAATCAGGTGCTGAAGTTCATAATACCATAAGCAAATAGATGAGTAAATGCAATAGGAAGGTAGGGAAGAACAAAGTATCAAGACTTACAGCGTGCATTACTTATAACACTGAGTCCTACCAAACCTCAAACAATACCTGGTTTGAAAACGTGGTTTTGATCATTAGTACCAACTGATCCAGTAACTCTTTTCAATCAAGAGATGAAACCGACACCGGTACTACTGGAAGCCTTCTGAGCCAAAGCATCGGTTACTGGAGATTGAAGAGTGGTGATTGGACATTCTTAATATTCAGGATCAGTTTGTTGATATAAGTCATTCAATCCATTTGATCTAACCAAGGCTTGCCACCGATTACTGAAACCGCGGTTTGTGCATCTGAAACTCCCTGATTAGTTGAAGATTCATCAGACGTGATGTATAACCAAATACCATCATCTTTTTGTGGTTCAATGACTGAATAGTTTTCTGTATCAGTTAAGAGAGCTTCATTTGGATTGATTTGATCTGATTCAGGTTTAATTGGGGCTTGAGAAATCTTGGAGGTCAAGAGTTGGGATCAAGGGTTGGGAAGGTGGATTACATAATCTCCAAAGTCCTAGAGGTCTAGAAAGGATTGGACCAGGTAGATCTTCATCTAGATGAGTTTTGATTTGTTTGGCAATGGAGAAACAGATTTGATCAGGCGAGACGGAAATCAGGTGAGAAGGAATTGTGAGACAGGATTGACCCACAGGCCAAGGGGGGCAAGGGTGAAAAAAAGGGTTTAAACCGAGTTTTGCCCAAATTTTGTCCAGTCTTGGGCGAACTGGGTTTGGTCTTAACTTGTATGATATGATGATGACGCTATGATATGATGATTGTTTGCACCGAAAACTCATCCCTTTAGGATCGATCGTTTTCTTTCAAAGGTCAGGAGGATAGATGATATATCTGAAATCACCATGTATCAAATTTGAAGGTGCAAATTGATGAGTAAAGAAAGAATAGAGTAAATCGAGGATCATCTGCAAGAATTCATGATTGTTGACCAAAACAAACACTACACTGGGAACTGTAGCAATTTGTAGACTGAAGAGTAAGATATTGTGCTCAGGTTCACAATCAACCAACAAGTTGTAATCAATCAATTGAGGAAAGACTGAAGTGAACAAAATGCCGAGTTGTAATTTGGTAGGTTGTCCCAAAGCCAAGAGCGAGATATAAAGGCTTTTCAATCGATCTCGAGCATCTTTCCAAGGTTTGATATCATCTAATAAAAATCTTGTAAATGAAAATTGAATGGATAAATCAAATTTGTACGCTTATCAAGTAACTAATACATTGAGAGTAAGAGGGGTACCAACTTTACTGTCCACTCGATTCGTTTTTCCAAAGCTTCTCTTGAGAACAACCGGTAGCCATAGAAACTTGATCAATGACTTGGGCATAACTATGTTCTCATCATTCCACAAGACAAGACCCTAAGGACCCATTCCTTTAGTTTTTTCTTCAGGGAGTCGTTCATCATGATTTCGCCACTTTGACCAAGCCTTGCCAGTTCCCTCGCCAGGCCCACATAAGACTTCAAATTGACCTACTTTTCCAACGATTCCAAAATTAGCAGGTGTAGGAGGGGGAGCCAAAGGTGTGTAGTTGAGGTAGAGGCAACAATACTCTTACCTTTTCCCTTCTGTAGACCTTTATTATCCCAAAGTGCAGTAGACTGATTGGTAGGTGTTGAAAGTCTTGGATCTTCAGCCTGAGGATCGTTCTGTAAATGATAAGGATTATGATGATGAGAGTACTGAGTATCAATATCCATCGAGTTGTCTGAAGATGAGAAAGATTTTCGAGGCATCTCAAGGTAAGCGTTTTCTACAAGTCTACTCAATTCACTATGAATGTTATCAACTGAATTAGGAGGTGTCATGTCTTTGGGGCTTCTATCCAACCGACTCTAGGTAAAGTAGTGATTGGGTTAGGATCACCATTAGGTAAATGAAGTTCATCAATTTGATCAAAAGCATCTTCAGGAAAGAAATGAGTAGCCCATTTAGGTTCTAAAGCAAAACTATAGAGTATTTAACATTTGAGTTGAAGTAGTTGGACATGATGATGAGTTTTGAAAATTAGGAGGAAAAGCAGGTGAATCATATGAAGTTGAAAGATAATCGGTTTTTGATAAGAAAGTATGTAAAGAGATTGAATATGATATAATCTGTTTTAACTTGATTTGCTGATTCTGTAACACTTCTTACACCTTCATCATGATCATGATCAATCTCTTGAGCTTATTGTTGTTTCAGGTTTTGATTAGTTGTTGATTTAGTTCTAGGTTTTTCAATTGAAGTTTTACGCGTTCGAATTGGTTTTTTAGATCTAATTAATTCTTTAGATTTCTTTCAATAATGATCCGATGAAGGTGAAGAAGGTATGTTTTCTTGTTCTTCTTGATCTGAATTTAGACTCAATTCTGGTTGACTTTGAATTGGCTTTTTAACTTGTTATGAATGTCTTCTGGTACTTGATTGGGTTTGATTTGGTAAATTAGCTTTCAAAGGAAAGGTCATTGTTAGTTTTCTCTTTTTGATAGGTTCATTCTGTTGATTATGAAAATGAGAAATTGAAAACGTACCATTTTGATTGTTGTGAATTTGAAGTGGAAGTTGGATTCTTTGTTGTTTTCTGTTTTACCATACTGTGATATTGTTGATGAACAGGAAAGATGAGAGAAACAAGTTAGTTTGTTATGGAACTGGAAGAAATAGAGATCATCTGTAACTCACAGTGGTTTGACAGGCCATGAAGAGAGGTGGGGTCGGGAACAACTGAGCCTAAGGAGGTCAGAGTCTTAGGTGTACAGCTTATTAAGGGCTTAGGGGTTTAATCCAGTTTCGCCGAGAAACTGGGTTGTGCCTTTAGTGTTATGATTGAAGGTAAGTTTTTACATGACACGCAAATCATACAGGCCGTTTGCGAGGCCCGGTGCCTTGTGTTTCCTCTCACGGATTTGTAAAACGACCTGTATTCATGTTTTTACAAGGTCTGGTGCTGCTGCTCTTAGCCATGCGAAATACACCGCTCTGACGCATCGGTAACCTTTTGTGAGTTGGATGCGACATATTGAAAAGATGAAGTGGAAAATGCAGACACTCCCATTTCCCCTGATCACGTTCCACTGATGCTTATTTATCACTGCTGAAATTTTGTCAGAGCAGTACAGGGGCGTTGTAGTCTGACCTGAGCACCCCTGGTTGCCGCCCAAATTACAACATCTGCCAGATACATCCCGTGAGTCTCCAACTGTCAAGGCCACGTCAATCAACGTCTAACTGTTCGCGACCCATCGCCAAACACCATGGTAGACTGCGACTTAAACCCTGCCCCGGCGTTGTACATATTCACCGCGGCAACATGCAACCCTACTATACATTTGTACTTACAATCAAATATCCACGCCAATGGAAATATTGCCTGTCGTGGACGCCGTTATAAACGTCAACACTACCTACACCTTGAACACCGTGATCCAGCATTTTCTGTCTACCCGCATCTTTTCAAACCAAAACACCATCAACCACACCACTACTCAGGAAATACTGACTTTGTCAACTATGCCACACGACGCACATGATAATGTACACCAAAAAACTTTGTTGTATCTTCCAAATGCGTACTGACTCTTGCTTCCGTAGGTTACTACTCCTTCTCTAAGCACTGCTCCGTGCCACATCGTCGTCAACAACTCTCTGCGGGTCCAGACCCCACACAGCCGGTCGTACAATATTTTATGAACGCATGGATCAATGCAGTACGTCATTGTTGTTGAGCAACAAAGAAGCGGACCCCCCCACGCCATCCTGCTACTGGTTGAAACTCCGTCGGCTCCGCAGTGAAACACTATCCAGCAACCCAGTCTACATATCTGAGCCTCATTTGACACGACAGAAGCACGACCTACCCTCCTTTTTAGCTTCCGCGCATTCTCTGTTTAGTGGCATGCATACTTTGTTTACCTCCTCCGCACTGACAAAACCCTTGTAACAATTACTTTTATGACGTAACACAATCACCGCGAAGAGGCTCAACCTACATAACCTAAATTGCCATGTAAAGTAGTACCAATCACCATCCATGTACCAAACAGAGACCTTGCCAGCAGTTCATAGCCATACATGATCTTCACGGCTCTCCTCCCGTGAGTGAGAGGGGTCAAGAAACCCATATTCTTTTACAGCCTGTTCTCACCTCATGAGGGGGTACCATTGTAAGTATCCAGTAGGGTACGTTACATACCACCCCCCCTACAGGGTCCCCCCCACACCACGTAATAGGTCTTCAGGGTTTAAAACATGTGTTTAGATCTTGTATTAACTTATACTGGTAGAATAGAAAGTAATGCATAAGGGTTCCTGTCACAGACACCATGTACGTGAAAGGAACAGGCCAGATGACATCCATAAGACTAAAGACATGCACTCGCTATCTAATGGACATTATATTTTTTGTAGCGTGAAGGCCTGAAAATGGTTTATAAACCAGGGATCTTTTTTGGTTGACCAACCGAGATGCCTTGGCGTAGAAGATATGGTTGATCAACAACGCTATGCCAAACCGTGTATCAACCAAGGGCTCAGCACCGGTGTAAACCCAGTTGACACTGAGTTTACACACCATTTAACCACTGGTTCTGGCGGGCAAGCCATAGGCATTCATAAAAGCACCTACATGTGTATTGAGGTGTCATGCAGTCTTGCATATGTAGGCGCTGAAAATACAGAGTCTACAACTCCGAAATGGTCTGACAGGTAATGAAGAACAATTTTCAAGTCAAAATTAGCATATCAGAATACAAGAAAAGTGGTTCAGAGTTGTAATGAGCGTATTGGAAGATGTAAAAAGCAGTTTGTAGTTGAAATGAGTGTATTGGAAGAAAAAATGATAGTTTGGAGCTGAAATGAGCATATCAGAAGACATAAAAAGTGGTTGACATCTTCTGGTACGCTCCTTTCAACTCCAAACTGCTTTTACATCTTCTGGTATGCTCATTTCAGCTCCAAACTGCTTTTTATGTCTTCCAATACACTCTTTTCAACTTGAAAGCTCTTTTTATGTCTTACAATATATGAAAAAGACACCTACACTTGAATGTTGAGATATAGGCGTCATTTTTGAGCGCCTACATCCTCAATGTAGGTGCTCTTTGGTGGGAAACACCCATGTAAGCGCTGTTTTGGCAGCACCTACATGGTTTTTTTGCAGGCTGCAAATAGCAACAGCTTAAGGGAACAGATTTTGTGATGGAAAACAGGCACTACATGCGTATGTATATGTTTAGCCAAACAACCAAAAACTGCAACACACAAAGAAAAAGATGAAGATTGCATGCAAGGGCCACATACGACTTATTCCCAAAGCAAACAAACATGAACCCATTTTGGAAATTCTCATCAACTTCTCCTTCACTATTCTCATCTTGATTTATAGTTGGTTTCATAGATTCATTTTCAACATATCCACTGCAGATGTTGTGTTCTTGATGAGGGTTGATTCAATGCTGAATACCAACATGCAAGTCCAATATCACAACAAAGCATAATTGAAACAAAGTTTAGTAAAGATATTTGTGAGGGTAAATTGAAGTGGGGGCTCATACACTTCATCACCAGATTAAGCTCCATCTTCACTGTCCTCCATCCCCACTCACATGCTTCCGGTAGCATATACCACAAATAATCAGGAAGCAAGCACCTCCGAGTGCCCCAATAATTGGCCATACCGCGTTTACACCATCTGACTTGAACCACAGATTGGTGTTGTTAGTAATTCCCTCAATTTATTTTGGAGTCAGTGATGGAGGTTCCCTTACACTAGAATCTCCAGAATCACCATAGTCCTGAATTTTTCTGTGAGGAATTAGATAGTCTGGAGGACCAAACTGTCTTGCCATTGCTTCCATTTGGGCTGCATCTTCTTGGCGCTGATTGTATTGTTGAATAGCATCTGGGTAGACCACACCACTGGATCCAAACCCGTTTGGGCTAGCCAATTCACTTGGTTTGGTGGAGGTGGCCATATCAAGTTGACGTAGGATAGGACTAGAAGTAGTGTGATCCATCAACATATTGATGGTTAAGAAGATCTGTTGAAATCTCATCTTGGCCAGGCTGTTACATAAATATATAGAAATGTCAGCACCAAATGTTGATAGTCTCTAAAAGCCTCTGACCAAAATATTAGAATAGGAATAAAATAATGAGAAGGACTGTTGTAGATAAGAAAATATAGGGGGTATTGATGGAAACCTATCATCTTTTTGGAATAGCAGATATAGATTGGTGATAATATGGTTCTAAGAGAATTTCATCTATAATGACTGGCTAACAATTCCAAGTGGTGTATAGTAGAGCAATAGAAACAAAGAGAAACATAATAAGAAGCATCAAAAAGTACTCACCAAAAAATATTTTTGTAGCTAGAACTAATTTATATAGAGCTTTAGAATAACCAAGATTTTAGAGCAGTAGGGAAAGAGTGTATTGATGACTGATGAGAAGTTTGAAGGGAAAGATTCAAGAGAGTTAATGCTTTATGGATATCTTCCTGAGCGCAACATTGGTAACCACTTCATACAAAATCACACAATGCTATCTCCTCAAACTGGTATGAACCTGTTGAAACATCTGTTTCAAAGGAAGTGGAGAAGAAGGGAGGGTGTATTTCACACCCGCACAGATCTATTTGACCTCACACTTTCATTCAATGTACAGTTACATAAATTAAATGACTTTTCATCACTTTTTGATTTGACTGTATTTAATTTGTGGAGAAAAATGTAAATATTATTCTAGTACCTTTCATCACCCTCAAAACATTCCACAATTGCATATAACTCTGTAGGTAACCAGAATTGAAGGACAGCTTCAATTTGACAAGGTGTTACAGTTTCTCATCATGTATGGCACTTGAATCAGACCCCCATGTGCCAGATTACAATCTAGGGGAAGTGAATTAACTTAACAAAGTCCCTTGTGCAGTGGTTCAACATAGCAAGCAATTCCTGAGGCGTAGAGGACTTTCAGGAAAAGAGTGAGATTTGCACGGAAGGTAGTAGGTCTTGGTAGAGGAAATCACTCATCAAGTTCCCAATTACCATTTTTATATGGATCCCACTATTTTCTGCCCCCGGGACAATATCCGGAGCCCCCTGTTGGGCCGGACCTAGGGGCAACAATCATTGTATCGCCCCCTTTAAAAAATGGGGCTACATGTGGGGCTCCAGCCTAGCAATTGTTTTCTTTTTTCAAAGGTTTTATTATAAATACCTTCAACATCTCCTGATACGACTTCAAAAACTTCCCACTTCTCAATAACTCTCTTACTCATAGAACATCGAACTCCTCACCTTTTCCCAACCATTCTCTTTCAGCTATCTGAATCATACTCAATTCATTGCCTTGATTATCAAATTCTTTTCAAACTAACTACACCAAAACCTCTGGTTAGCTACACCTTTGACTCTTAATTGATCTATTTTATATCGGTTGATACTTTTCCATCATGTTTACTCATTACCATTCATTTTGTCAAACTTATATCATGGAATGCTTGAGCAAACACTTCTCCATTTGTTCCTACATTGGTTTTAGCATCAAAATCCTGCCATTCTTCATTTGTATCAGTAGTTGAATCAATCTTTGTTTTATTTTGTTGAGGGAAATCAATGGAACCAGCATGTCACACGAGTCGTTTTTGGGTGAATTTTGCTCATGACCGATCCAATTTGGATTGGTTGGGAGTTTTCTTTTGGCTCATGTGGTGAGCTATACCACATCGCAGTTGCTTGGTGACCATGTTAAGACCTTGAAGCAGTTGACCAAGGCAAGCTCACCTGGTTATAATACACATTCTTACACTGTGAGGACCACATCATAAGGGTGGTGTCCATCATACATGGTCCGGTCCAGGCGCACAGTTAATGCTGAGCCCTTCTTCCTCTTTTTAGGGGGGCATCATAGAGTTTATTTCCCTATTGGTTAAAGTAGGGCTCATCATTGTGGGAAAGGGGCTCGAAAGTAAGGACATGCTTACGTAAGGAGCCACTAAAGAGCCCCTGAGGTCTGACTCACCAAGAATTTGGCTGAGTGCACTCGGGTTGTGTCGGGTATATCGGGTAATGCCCCAAAACAAAGGGGCTCCGGGTATTTGCCAAAGGGGCGGAAAATAGTGGGATCCTTTTTTATAAAGTGGTCAGGGAGATGTGCCTCCTTCTTTTCAGCAGATCCCTGTCTACACAAACTCAAAAAAAGTTCTGGGAAATGTATTCCTTGGGAGGGAAACACAGTCTATGGCACTGAAAGCAAGTATGTACATGTACATATTGTTTGCTACATACATTTTTTACAGGGAGAAGAAGGCCAATATGTGATTTTGGGAATCGATAAACAACATCAAATTGAAAACCTTCTTGAAGCCGGTTTTCAAGTCAGGTGATTATAAGTGACTACAAAGAGTTTTAATCTTTTGCTTAGTATCATCATTCAAGTTAAAGGGAAACTGTGTTCCCAGACAAAACTCACTTAACCCCCAAACCCTACTAAAAATTCACAGGTTTACGCGTCCAGTAGGTAAAATCCCCGTTCAACGTGTTTGGTTTAGATTCATCTGAATTTCAAACCTTCATCCAAATAGTCAGCAATGTTACCATCCAGTCACAGCCAGAAGTATCATTCCAGCATCACTCCAGCATCACTTCATTCAAAGGTTTATCTTCATCATGTTCTCAGTTTTGTCTGATGTCTACGTAGCTCCTGGTTTCCTGTACTGACTATTGATTCTTTTTCTCTTTCCATCTCACAGTTTTCATCACATTGGAAGCACCTCAAAAGGAATTGATTGATATCTCCATCCGGCGCTCATTTTGTTCACAGCCCAAATCCTTCCAAGCCGAGCAATCTTGTTGTTGAAAACTTACCATCACCGCTTCCTATGAAAACCACATACATTGACAATTAAGCTCTTCAGTGGTGTCACGATTTAGGGTTAAATTTTTCAATGCATCATGATTGGCAAAACCTGATGGATGTTTATGCGGCGGATGCCACTACCAGGCGCCTCAGTGCTTCAACTCTTATCCCTAATTGTGCTAGAATCTTGGCATTGTTGAACGATCGACCAGAGATGCCTGTCCAATAAGTTCACTTGTGGCACAAATACATTTCTATCAGTTGTAATGTCGCTAGGATCAAAGGATAAGTTAGTTACAATTGAAACCTTCGGTCTCTCATGAAGCCTGTCATGCTAAATGATGGCCGGGAACAATATCTATGTGCAAGGAGTCTTCTCATCAGCCTAATACATTCAATTTCATTATAAAGTTAGTAATCAAATCAACTATCATAATCATCATGCCTCGATTCATCATTGTCTTAATCATTCCAAATACACATTGAAATAAGTGATTCGCAAAAAGCTTTAGATACATCTGCCACTGATTGATCAACCAAATATTTAGCTTTTTGGATCTATGGTCTTCAAATCGTGAATGGTGATTGAGTTGATTTGATTTGATTCAGCAGCTTAGTCAATTCTTATGTATTTTAATTCATCATCTTACTAATTAACTTGACTGCAATTTTTTAGCTCGTCCCATTCATTCACCTAATTTACTTTGAGTTGATCTTATTCAACAGACTGGCACAGCCGAAGATTACACAACCACATTGGCAAAGGAAGCTAAATCTTGATACAGAATCAGCACTCTGGTAGTCAATCCGGAAGAGTGCGTTATTTGACTCCGTCCTGATGAATTTGAGTATGTCTTTGTCCTCATAATCCAACTATGATCAACAGTTATGACTTTGATGTGCTCGATCAGATGACCAAAGACAATTAGTGATTTTGAAGAGCCCACGGATCATGCGGTCAACATGCTTGAGTTTCTCAAGACTACGCCTCAAAATCGACTCAACCTCAGCAATTTAAAGTTTGCTGTGTTCGCCTTGGGGAATTGTACATATGAACACTTTGTTTGGACATGGGGCTTCCTTATTTCGGTCTCCCATCACTGCCAGCATTAAAGAGGTTCCCAGATGGGAATACGGGTCCTAGTGATCAGATTCCCATTCTGCTACTGTTACACAGTTCCATGAATATTTCCTGAGTAGCCATTGTGATATATGTAGTCAATATTTTGAAATGTGCGTCTCAATCTGAACAAATTTACAGGATGTATTACACATGATTTTCTTATCTAGATGAGCAGATAACTGAGCCGACCTGTATGTAGCTGATAGCTAAGGATTTACTTGGATGTTTGCACATATGTAGTGTATGCTTGATGGCTCAGATGTGCAGTGCAAGATGATTTGATTCTCCATTCTTCCCTCAATGATATTCCCAGCCTAGGTGATGTTCCGACCAGGGAACCTATTGAATGCTGGCAGTGCATGCTTCATCTTTCGTTCCTGCCCATAAGTGATATAGGTATACAATGAAGGATTCTTGAATGAATATCAGTCATCAAGTGTCTTTTTGCTTTGATTCATCCTCATACAGGAACATCCTCAGCCCTTATATTGTTGGAGACACACGGTTCCCGCTTTGTACAATATCTAAAAGGAGCTCAAATCATCACATCCTATTCCATCTGAATTGAGAGGCTTCCAAACTGATTCACTGTTTCGTATCTATTTCTAAACTTTCAAGGTGCAACGGGCAGGATCATAGACAAATAGCTAACCAGCTAACAAGCTAACAATGCAACGGGCGAAGGTTCAAGGGGGTACAAAGAATAGGAGGGTTAGGCATGGGATACAATGACCAGTCTATGGAAGAAAGTCAGCCAGTTCACAATTGCCCCACCTTGACTTTACCTTTCCACTATACTTGGACTGATATTATGTCTTATGTCAGATTATTTTGCTTGGAAGTATTCAATTTGGTTCGCTGTCCAGGCTGAGATGAGCTGGGATGAAGGTGCTGGAGGTTATGTAAGAAGCAATTGATCTAAAAGAGACCGATGAGAGCAGGGTTCACAAGGCCCGGTGTCTTCAATGCTAAGGTTGGCAAAAGATTGATATCACTCACCAATTGGCATCAATCCGATGTTATTTGTCCACCTCAGAATGCATTTCTACCCCTGAATCCTGTCAATTACTCTCCTCATTGACTCAATTTGCACCGACTAAAATTGCTCAAAAGGAAATGCGTGAATTGGGTACATAAAGAATATTAGTCGAATACAGTTGCTTGGCTTGGGCTTTGATTAGGAGAATGGATGATGATGGTGATGAATGGTCTGTTAGATTCAGAAGATCAATTGTCAGAAAATTCCAGAATGAGTTGTCTAGAAGAATGGATATTCTGTTTGATTGGATCGTGAGTGAATTTCCAAGGCTACCACCTTGATACACCACAGGAGGTTTCTGTGTCTGCAGACCGCCTGCTGTGAAGGCTGTCTGTAGCTAGGCCTCAGGGCGTCCTGAAATGGTCTTACCCCGTCTCAAAATGGTCTGCAAAACCCCCAACCTTTTTGAGACCGCATTAGACCATTCTGTGACACCCTGTGGTCCAGCTACAGACGGTGTGGTGATCAATTTATGGGATCAATTAAAAAATCCACAATTAGCAGTTTACCAGTTTATTAGCAGGATTCAGCAGGAAAGAAAATTCGAAATGGAGGTTTTTAGATCAATTGAAGCTCTTGTAGGCTTATGTATTGGTCATCCGGTTAACATTACATCATTTTATTTCACATTATTCATTAAGATCACTATAGTTTATTTACAAACTCATTACAAAAATAAATAAAGAAAAATATAAGAAAAATTCAAAATTATAGGTACAAAGATTGGAAAATGGTTTTTAGGTTAGTAAAAATAAAGTTATGGGTATTATGAGGTTAGAATATGAAAGAACAACATTATATTATACTATGACAATTTTAATCTTGAAGGTTGATAAGGAGAAACAAAAGTTATCAGGGAAAAGGCACTTTTTCGAAGTTGGTAACCAAGAGGTACACGTGTAGTTTGGTTATGAAATAGTGGTAGTAATGGAATTTAAGGTTGCCAAGAGGATTTTCCGGGATTTTTAAGGTTATAGAGGATGATTTCATATTACATGAGCAAGAAAAAGAGAGTAGCAGCTGTGAAAAGTGGAGAAAATGGGTGAATTTTGTGGAAAATAGAGGTTTTCAGCTAATTACATATGTCAAATGACGTCAGAATAGGTTGGTAGATGGCTCATTCAACGCGGAAGAGTGGATTACATATTGTACAAGCTTTAAATCAATAGTAGCGAAGGTGTATGAAAAAAGTTATAAGGCAAATAAAGAATTGGTGTGAATCTCGAATTTACAGTCACAAGTCAACATGTAATGCTCAAAACCTTAACTTCACAATTCAATATCTTACTCATCACTCATTGGAAGTAGGTCATATGGGTGTCGGAAATGATCAGTAACACGTGGGCTACAAGATGCACTTTAGTAATCAAAAATTGGAGCACATCTGAAAAAATTTGTAATCTCAAAAATTGGTTTTCAGCTAGTTTACAAGAAAAAAATCACCTGTATTCATCATAAGAAGTGCTGTACATCATATTATTGCGTCATCGATCACTTTTGGCTGCGAAAATTACATCATTTATTAGTAACAAAATTATTACATTGCGTCATCATAGGGTTTTTAGGGAATTTTGGGCGGATTTGATTGGTTTTGAGGTTGTTGACCATTGTAAAAGTTGTGGTACATTGTTATATATACTTTGAGAGGGTTTTGGGACTGTTGTTCCCCTTTTATCTTTATCATTTACGCCATTATTATTTTGTTTATCATTATAAACTTATTTTAATAGTACCTGGTCACTTAAATACGCCCTTTATTACAATTATAAAGAGAAATTTACTTTAGTTTTATAGTCATAAAGACTCATCAGGAATAATATCAATCAGATATTGCTTATTTCTTCAGTTATCATTTGGGAATAACACTATAGCAGTGTTGATAGTAATACAAATTGTGCTTTTGAAGTTAAAATACGTGTGAAGATATATTTCTCTGGTGCCTTATCTGTACTCAATACAACAGATCCTTTCCTTATTGTGTTGTTTTAGAAGAGCAGTCTCAGACAACTTCTACTAGTTCTTATATTAGTAGATTATCCTCTTCCAGCTCTGTATAACCCTTGTTGGGTTATAAGTT
The DNA here is from genome assembly GCF_000204055.1 of Melampsora larici-populina 98AG31. Lineage (NCBI taxonomy): Eukaryota > Fungi > Basidiomycota > Pucciniomycetes > Pucciniales > Melampsoraceae > Melampsora > Melampsora laricis-populina. The sequence goes on along the minus strand of NW_006768794.1, from coordinate 980,712 downwards.
CTACAACGGCCTTTGCGGCAGGCGGTCTGCAGACACAGAACCCTCCCGTGGTGTATTATTTGATCTTGAGTTCCTTGAAAATGGTCCCCAGCAAATTTCATATTAATTTCAGTTGTAGTATCTTTCTTCTTGAATCACAATATATAGTGTTTGTGCTGGTCTGGATGGAGAAGGTCTGAAGGCTGATGTTACTGACGTTGTGATGCCTAGGCGGTTGCATTGAAGTATAGATCTGGGGACCGGCTTGATGAAGATCCTAAAGTATTGATTGTTATTCAAAGACCCGGAAGTAGTGGTATGCATGAATTGGAGTTCTTGAAAGATTCACTTGATTCAACCACCAAGTTTTGATCCTGATCAATTCACCTTGATTTCTTACGCTGGTTCAATCAGAATGTGGGATTACAACATTGCCTCAAGCATTTTTCTATCAATTGTTATTCAAAGACCTGGCAGTAGTGGTATGAACAACATGGAGTCCCTGAGGAATTCACTTGATTCAACAACCAAGTTCTGATCACTATGAATCCATCTTGGTTTCTTACGTTGGCTGGATCAGAATGTGAGGGCTTGGCTCAAGCATTTGTCTGTGAAGTGTAGTCTATGCATTCACAGTAGTATTTTAGACATTTGCCAGAATTTGGGGAAAAGGATCAGATGTCTCAAATATGCACCACACAATGATTGTCAACAAACAGGCTCAATGGGCTTGGCCGTTCTAAACTCACATGAAAAATTCTTCACGCAGTTAGTTCCTGATAATTTTCCAATTGACATTTGCAATATTGACTGCCCATGACTTTGGGTTATTCAAGCTCTCAGGTCAAATAATGTATGCAGACCCCCTGAGTGGTTACAATTGTGAAGATCTTTCAGAACATGGTGATTCTGATCACAGGCTATTGTCTTAGTGACACTGTATTTTTAGAGGCCTCAATGGACATGCTCTAACAATGCCTGTTAATTCCAGACACATTTTCTTCCTCACGTACAATGTTTGAGTAGAAGATCCAGCCTTAGTCAGGAATTTTGAAGGTTATGGAATGAAGTCCCATTTCAGATATCAATGTGGATAACTGGAACTATTGGTGAGCAAACTCAGGGTTTGGCTCAGATTGACAAATCATTTGTAATGATCTGAATTGACCTCTGTGCAGGATATGATGACCAAAGCTGATATAAGGCAACTGAAATGATTCAGGCTTATTCATCCTTTGTAGGAGAGAATGATGCTTGCACATACATGAGTTACAGAACGCAAGGGCAATAATAGTCACATCAGCATCAAAATCTAGATCTGCTTTTTTCTTTTACTACATATCAATTTAGTTGTCTTGTGTTACCCTGCAGTGTGAACAACATAGGGGTAGGTTTTCACAATGTAAAAGTGTGATGCATGGCTGTGAGAACAATGTTTCCCTGAGTGGGTTTGATTTGATACAAATGTTCCAGTAAACAGGAGTTTTTGAGATAAAAATGCAAAAACTTAGAGTGCATGTCTGAGGATCAAGGAGTGGTCAAAGGAAATGCTATCACAAAGAATTCAAATAAAACATATGCAAGACACAGCTACTGCTTTCAAGGGCTGAAACATCAGTCATACAAGCTAACCAAGTATGACATCTGTGTGGTTTGTTACAATGTACTGAACATCAGGAAGTGTTTAAGTGGTAGAGCAAGAGCTGTGCGGCGCCCGCCGCTGATCTGGCTAGTTTATCAACTAAATCAGTATTTTGGGGAGACTTAAGTGAAGTATTCCCAACTAGAATTGGAGAAAGTTGGGATCAGTTACCTGAATTAAAACTAATTAATCCTAAATCATATTGGCAGACACCTGATTCAATTTTACCTAATTCTCAATCAACCACAACTATAACAACTACTTTTACTACAGCTCCTACTTTAGATCATAGATTTGGCCCAATTTTGGTTGATTGAATTGACATCATCCCTGTCATCCTGCATTTTCATGAAGAATCATTAAATTATAAAACAACCTCAAATTCAAATAATCAAAATCAATCAGAAGTGGGACACATGATGAAAGAATATAAAAAAAGATGAAATAGATCAAACCAAAAAGTCTCCAAACCCTTAAACAAATTCACCAACTGGACGTTTTGAATCACCAGATATAAAACATAAAGGGAAAATATCAATCAGGTTCTACTGATTTTGGTTATGGCCATGTACATCGTTACTGCAAACGGGATTGGTTCACATGATTCCTTTTTTTGCATGAATCTTCACTATTGCCAATACCTCATGCTCTCTATCAAGCCGCCTAAAGCCACTCAAAATGCCCACATTCAATGGGTCTCTAATGTACTTTGGTTGCTTGTCTGCACAGTATACAAATACGACTCTTATCCCGTTTCATTGCTCAATAAAAGCCTGGATGTCAATTGGTTTCTTTAACTTGTTCATTAAATCCATTGAAAATGAAGCCGTTCTGTCTGCTACCCTAGATCATCTCCCTGAAATGACCTTAGTAGATGTATCAGATAAATTACCTGCAGTAAAAAAATGTCCACAAATGACAACTTGGAAAGTGATGAATTGTAACTTTTGAAAAAATGTTGAAATGAAAAGTTATGAATTCAGAAGATGACCCAAACAAAGCTAGGTATCCTACCATACTTTGGCCAGATGGAAACAAGCAAGCTAAAGGACTTTGATTTCCTTTTCCCTGTTCAGCTTAGTTTTACTGTGTAACTTTGTTCCATTTCCTTATATTCAAGTATTGAATTTCTTTTGAATTGGTTTTGTACTGACATCTGTTACTTATCAATCTCACTGTGATCATTCAAGAAGCAATTATTACCAACCAATCACCAAAACTTGAACAACCTTGTCTAAAGCAACGTGACCAGAACAATATTGTCAAAGTTAAACCATCTATCACCGTCAATGATAATCATCATGATGTCAATGATATTAATCGAACTCCATCTGAAAAAACATCACCTACACCAAATCTACCTCAAGGATCAGTGACTTCTTGTCCTTGTGGTAAAAGTATCTCAATGTAATGACAATTTTTGGCTTCAACAACTAAGAGGGTTGCTCAATTAAGCCAATGTCTCATATCCAACGTTCAATGACTACCAAGATCACTATTTTGAAAATGCATGTTGATACTTTTTGGTCTAATGTTTGATCCACTCCGTTCGAGTCTTGAGACTTAGTAGAAGAATCAATGTGTTATCAGTTAAGGGAATCAAAAAAAATTTGTGGGATGCAGCATCAGGTAGGTCAGGATCATTTTTTTAATAATTCCATCAACATGGTTATGACTGAAAATATGTGCACTCTCTATATCTCTGATCATCTCACAGAGCTGTACAAAGTATGTGGACAACACCAGTTCATTCATGGCACATGATGAATCAACTGTATGATGAGTATATAAACAATTACTAGCACAATTGGGTGGCGGGCGCCACACTGGAGGGGTTGTTACACCGGCTTACTATGCATGTATCATAACAATTAATCTCAGGAACGGTTCAAAAACAAAACTCGACAAAATACACCAAAGTATCCGATCACCCAGCCAAACGAGTTTTGGAGAAGGGTCCAAAACTTGTCGGAAACACATGGAAAGACATGCGTCCATCAAGTAGTACATTTAAACTGGCCGCATCGTGGCGCATACCACGTCATTTGGCGACAATACCAGCCGTGGCATGTGCTACCATCCAACGGGGTACCATCCGTTCATATTTCAGCAATTGATCCCCAGCCTACCATCACCGCATACCCCTCCCTACATCAACTTACATCCCCCAACGAACCAACTCAAGTAGGCCAAACTGGGCCACCAATATTTTCACTTCTTTCAGCAAACGATCAACAGGATACTATTGCTACATATTTGATTGTCTCCTCAACCCCAACAAACTAAGTCAAATGGGCTCAATTGCCTCCACTGGAGACAGCAAAATGGTATGTTGATCCCTCCCATCATAACGTCCTTTTCAATATCCCAAGCGGGTGTATTTTCAAGTGACCGGAAGCCGCCTCAATTCGCATAGTCACAGAATCTCACCATATCATCACCTCTCAACTCGGATTAACGCTCCTTTCATGCCACACAACAAACAAGTAGGTCAATATGCCATATGTAACTACATGCCATCGTAGGAGCCCAATCCAATTTGCCACACTGGATGATGTCGAATTCAGCATATCATTCCAATCACGCTCCACATTCGCCGGACATCACATACTTTCAAACGTCAACATATTCAATTGGAGCTTTGTGTCTTACGAAGACTATTACACATTGGCAACATCCTTATCGCTATCCTGTCACCATAAATCCTGTCACCATAAATGTTCAGCAAATTCTCAATTGACTAAGATATCAATAAACTTTACCTGGCCTCATAGGCGTATCAGCATGCATACCTCAACATATCACATTTTGGACAATCCGCAATATATCCCCGCATACAAACGGACACGCCAGTCACAAGCAAATCAATGGAAAGACATATGGCAACGCTTCAATAGGCCAAAGGGACCGTTTCACACTCTCCGAAATCAATCCCCCTTGACATATGCCTACCCAGTTTCACGCCGCCGGGCGTCCAAAGTCCCACCCAACGCAACACACAATCAAACGAAACAAAGCGCTGGATGGCACATACATCGGTATCTCCATAAATACCAAGCACTAATCTTTGCTAATGGTGTTTCATTTACCCCAGTCACCTCAGGTTCAACTCGCCACAGCATACAAATAACACAAGTCAGTCTTTGATCATTAAATCCTATATCCTATACATACCAGAATCCTAACCTTAGTCTTGCTCAATTATCAAGGCCATCACCCTGCCCAGCCAACACACGTACCAAATCATACAATTTATCATTTTCGTCGATCAATCCATCCTACTGATATTGTTCTTTCAATACGCCAGGTTAGATCCTTGACCTGTGACTGTCCCGTACCTATTCACTGATTATATCTTCCGAATTGTTAGTAATTACATACCGCCAATCAATGTCAGAAACCAACACCCCAACTCACCGAGGAATCTACTTATCCGGCAATTTTGAAATTGAAGAAAAGGTATTAAATCTCTTTTGCGCTTAATCCAGCCACCAAATTGAAATTCCATTACTTCGCCAGATATCGCCCGACAACGGCTGGCGCTCCGAATACAGGACATACGTCATGTCCATTGGGTGTGGTGGTGCCGATCGCCAGGAGCGGTTGTTGTATGAAATTGTTGCAAAGGGTTTTAGTGCGGCTCAGTATAAGTTATTCCCTAGCCACATATACTTTATGCGAGGAACACTATTCCCCTCTAACACCGCGGACACCAGAGCAGACCAATTCATATTTGAAGGTAGTGATGTTGCCTTGGTTGGACCCAGAGAGAGCTTTCACGGAGATTTAGTTGATACAGTTGGTGTAACAGGCCTTGGAATTGTTGTTGGCATTAATAACATTGTCGAACAAAGCTGTCAGTACATGAAAAAATCTCCTGATCAAGACCCAGTCCCGACCACAGTTTTCACTGTGCAACACTCAGATTATCATCCCATAGTGAGTCATATTTACTTTCAAATTGCTACAATGCACTTCATAAGTCTGACTATCAATCGTAATCTTTTGTCATTAGATGAAAACTGCACGTACATGCAATGTTGAGTATCGCGTGCGACCAACTCCAAACCTGGCCAAGATTGCCAGCTTCGTCAGGTTGGGGCGGGAATGTCAATTCCATGGATATATCAAGGACTTTAACGAAGAGACTTCGTGCTACGTTGTTGTGGTAAGTTCATTACGTCTGATCATCCTGACTGCATATTGAATATGGTGCTTTATCCACAGGCCAACAAGGTCATAATGACAAATGGATTTCAGGAAGTGAATACTCAAAACGATGATCAACACAACAATGTAGATAACACGTTGAAGAAGCCAAAGAAGTAAGTCACACAATTTGTCCATAAAAGCGTTTTATGGAGTCTGACAGGGCTCTATGATTAACAGATTCAAGCCGAAGGGCCCAAACACCTCATTTAAGCCGGCTACCGATGAAAACAGCGGTATCACTACCGCTGACTTTGCTTCACTTGATACTCCGTTTTCGTCATCTTCTACTATAACTGCGGGAACGTCGACGTCTTCAGGCAGTAGTAGCTTGGCCACCCCACCCGACTTCTCAGGACAAGTACCCAAAAAGCGGGCACGTTACCAACCGAAGCGCAAGGCTGCAAAGGAGATGGATGAGGGTGTAGCCCAAGACGATTAACATGTGGCCCCTAAAATAGCTTCCTGACACCAAACACACACCCATTGAACTAATACAAAACTATCTTACCAGTGCCTTGAACTTATTATCACTCCCGATATGGGACGATGTATGCCCATGAAAATCCATACTGCTGAGTTATATCACATTATTGTAATATGATGTTGTGTGTGCGGCTCGCAATGTTTGATCAATTTCCACTTCATTATGTACTTAGTCACAGAATATGTTGTAAGTTGTGTGCGAGATGAGTACCTATGGCCGCATCTGCTTTGACAATCATGATCATATTTTTGCCCCCACTACCTCTACTACTTCACTGCAGTTCGCCCTGCACGCACTGGTGCTGAGTATATGGTTCCTCTGCTTTGGATACAATACCAGGGACGTAACTAAATTGCCGCAACTGGTATGCAGGGGCAGCCACTGCCGAGCTCAATCTCGCAAGAATGGCTCAGTCATCAAGCTTTTTTCTTTACATTATGCCGTGTAGTCCATATGAGGGGGCTTGCTCAATAACTTGGGCAAAATTGGGTCTAACCTAATGGCCTATACTTCGAACATGATGAGTTGCCAAATGACCTGATGCCGTGCGTACATTCCAAAGTTGGGTATGTATATGCTCTGCACGTACAGGTGCCGATTTTACTCGGTATGTGTATGTCACATTTCTCACGGGTGTGGCCTGGGTACATAATCTGTGGGCCAAGGTATCCGGGGCTTACCTACCTTTACTCTTAGCCTACAATTACTGATAGGTAGGTTACATATGAACCTGTGTAAGCTGATGTATTGGGCGGGTTGCAACTTTTGGTCAACTGAGACTGATTGGGTCAGGTGCCTGTATGTGGTATGATAGGTTTCATTTATTACCACTCTACTTCAAATTATCGCACAACCTCGACGCAGTATCTCTCATCTTGAGTGGCTATTGTACGCCAATTACTTCATGTTTTGTGCTTCGGAAGTAGAAAGATTCCCGATTTACCCTGAGTCGCAGGCGCAATTGCCATCTCAGAGATGACATATTACCTCAAAATATGAGGCCCGAACGTCTCAAGGACACATTTTGACATATTTGGCAGGGGCAACGTAGTTTCATACCTTTTCGGCATGATATCGATTGACATACGACATCGGAACATCCTCTCTGGTCCATGAATGTCGCCAGATTGCCTGTCAGTCCGATGTGGCTTCGATTTCATCGGTGTACTTGAAATCCGATAGCCCTCACTCCATCTTAGTTGATCCGTCCAACATTGATTCGATCAAATGATGTTATTCCATATTTCATTCCTGCAAACGGCCACTGCCTAAAGCCAATAGCAGAATGAGTTACGATTTGATTCCGGCGGAACTATATGCAGCAAATTCCCGTTGTTGCAAGCCAAATGGCCTGCATTATGTACCCGCCACCAACTCCAATGTCACCCGCAATGCCGTTTGATTTCACACGTCTCCTGCTGAGCATCACACTGGATTGCAATCGTCAACAAGAAGGACTGTCTGTTCGCATCTACGAATACTATTATTTGAGCCATGGAAGTCACCGCGACTGTGCCTGGCGATGTATTTCCCCGATGCCTATTAGTCTACGATTTGCCTGACGTGGATGCTGTCACTCTGCTTCATACACCATAAGAATTATTGCATGTGCAAGAATTTCACGTCGCGCCAGTTGCCTTTTGCCCAACGTCAATACCATATCGATATTTGCTTCAGAGCATCGACCCTGGACACTATTTTTCAATTGCACTCGCATTTCTTTACATCATCTAATTAAAAAACTATCCACGTGTTCTCCACTATTTGTATTGGATTCCACCTATTCTCTTTGATTATGCAAGGCCGACATCAAGACAAAGGGCCAGCTGTGCCGTTTGAAGATTGTGCACGAGAGGTTAATTTACTAAGCCGTTTTCCCGACGAAATTCCATTTAACATGGGCAAAGCGGACGATCCATGCACTGGTTGTGGCGCATTCAGATGGCAAATAGAGCGTCGCAAGAAAGACAAAAACCATCTGCAAGCATCTTACTTAAATTGTTGCAAACACGTAAAGGTTGATTTACCTCTTAGATACTTCCCACAAGATGTGGGGGAACAGATCCCAATGTTCTTTCGTGACTTGCTGCGGGGCAAAGACCAAAGTAAGCAGGATTATGACTTGTTTTCGAGGTGGCTGCTGACTATCACCCATGTAGGATCGCGCACTTTTCGTGAAAAGATCCAAAAATACAATAATGTGCTGTCATTTGCTTCACTGGGTGTTACATTTGACAATGACGTTATGAGTCGGCCTGGTATTTATACCTTCAGAATAACCGGTCAACTCACCCACAGAATTGGGTCCTTGGTGCCTCCTGACGGTATACAACCAGCATTTGCCCAAATCTTTATATACGGAGGCGGTGGTGCAGAGGAGGCTGAGCTCAGAGTCCGGCGAAGTGGATCTGATTTGGATCCCCAGATTGTTTACCTTTTTCAACAGTTCATGTATGATCACAATCCGTACGCCCGGGTATTCAAGTCGGCGGCGCAAATCTGCGACGAGCAAGCTGTACGGCCCAGGACGTTGCGAATCAAGACTGTCTTAGCACCCGGGACTGACCACCGTCGTTATAACAAGCCCACTTGTAACAAGGTTGCCGCGATCATTGAAGGCGATGGCGAGATTGGAGCACGTCAGGGAGACATTATTCTACGTCGAAAGACCGGTGAGATACAATACATATCTGAGCTGCACACCGCCTACTTTGCTTTGCGTTACCCTTTGCTTTTCCTACATGGTTCGCAAATGTGGCACCATGCCTACACTAAGCCGACGGTTGCCAGTGTGTACCATCTTTTTCATACCTTGTATGGGCATTACTTGATTTTGATGTTGCCATTAATCATTTATTCAGACGGTGGAGGGAAGGTATCAAACCTTCAATGGTTTGCGTATTTATTATTCCAACGTCGTCAATATTCTGTCATCCTGGCGTCAGGCCGCCTATTTCAGGAATTCGCGGTAGACATGTATGTCTGCGTGGAGCACTCTCGTCTCCAATACTTACGATATCACCAAAAGGAGCTACATGCCGAGGTCTATAGTGGCGCCGTGGAAGCCCTGGATAACGAACTCGATGACGAAGTAGTTGGGAGGAAAGTGGTCCTGCCTTCTTCTTTTGTAGGTGGTCCTCGTAACATGCAGCAGCTGTATCAAGACTCTATGACACTGGTTTCAGAATTTGGGAATCCTAGCCTGTTCATCACCATGACAGCTAACCCGGAATGGCCTGAAATCATTGAGGCCTTGGATGACGGACAAACCCCTAGCGATAGACCAGACCTGGTAGCGCGTGCTTTCTATCACAGATTTCACAGCATGCTGTATGATGTGACCAAGCGCGAGAGGTTCGGAAAATGCCCCGCCTACGTTTATACTATTGAATTCCAGAAACGTGGTCTGCCGCATGCACACCTTATACTTTTCCTCTCTCCCGACTCTCGCCCTGATACTCCCGAGGCCGTCGACTGCCTGATATCAGCCCAACTACCTGACCCGGTGACAGAACCTCGACTATTTGGCTTGGTCACGAATAACATGCTACATGGACCTTGCCAATCTTACAAATGTTGGAATGGGAGCGAATGCAAATTGGGGTACCCAAGGCCGTTTTGTGATTTAACTAATCTGAATGACAATTCCTATCCGACTTACAAACGACCTAATAATGGCCTCTACTTTCAAAAGGCCCAAGATCGGTTTGACAATGGTAGTGTGGTACCTCATAACCGGTTTTTGTTAATGAGATACCAGTGTCACATTAATGTCGAGGTGGCCGGTAGTATCCGGGCAATCAAATATCTATTCAAATACATTCTCAAAGGACATGATAGGACTACTGCTCAAGTAGAAGACGAGGATAATAAAGATGAAATCGAGGCATATGTAAATGCAAGATTTTTGACAGCCCCGGAAGGTTAGTGATTGCCTCCACCAAGATATTCAATTCGATATACTGACGCCGAGTAAATCAGCTGTCTGGCGTCTGTTCATGTACGAGTTGTCAGGTAGATATCCTGCGGTTCAGCGACTAAGTTTGCACCTGGAAGACTGCCAGACTATCTATTTTGTTGATCAAGACGGATTGCGTCAGTCAATGGAATCCGGCCGCGCGGATCGTACTACATTGACTGAATTTTTTTGCTTATGCCACGAAAATGTCAAACTGCCTTTCCATGACAATGCAACAATTCGATCTATCAAATATCACGAAGTGCCCAGGCATTTTTGCTGGAATGAAGAGCAAAGGAAATTGACTCCTCGTCAGAATCGCTTGATCTCCATTGGCCGAGTATATTTTGCCAACGTGAAGCGAGGCGATGTGTACTATCTGCGGCTGCTATTAAGTCACATCCCTGGCCCTACATCGTTTGCTTACCTCCGTACTATTGACGGCGTCCTCTATAACACTTACCGAGAGGCCGCCGACAAGTTGGGCCTCTTGATGGACGATAGGAACTATCACGAATCACTCAACGAGGCAGCTTCTTGGAAAACAGGCCGCCAACTAAGGCACATGCTTGCTATTATACTATGTCATAGCTCGCCTACCAACCCTCTTGGTTTGTGAGGACAGCATCTTGACCATCTCTCTGACGACTGTGCACATCTGATCAAGAAGATGAATCCTCGCCTGGAGCCCACGCCGGAGCAAGTTCGGTGACAACTACGCCCTCTACAAACTCGAAAAGACCCTGATTGGGATGGATTCATCCCTCAACAGCGTTGGTCTTGCTGCCGTTGATCTGCGTCTTATTTTCGAGCTGAGGCTGCCAGACCAGATTAGGCTAGACAGTTCAAATGACTACTCCCGGCAGAGAGTTTAC
>NW_006768794.1:965284-969440 GCF_000204055.1 Melampsora larici-populina 98AG31 | reverse complement strand
GGGAAAACGTTCGTACTAAACTCAATTCTGCACTACTGCAATGGCAAACAACGTACCTTTTGAGGCGGTGTCAGCTGCCGGCATATCATCTCTGCTTCTGTTGAAAGGACGAACTGCACATTCTGCCTTCAAGATTCCTATTCCAATATACAAAGACTCAATTTGCCCAATTTCTTTGCGTGAAGGCATTGGGGCCAACCTCGCCAACTGTCGATTTATTGTTTGGGACGAGGTTGCAATGCAGCACAGGCATGCTATCGAATGCGTGGATCGTACACTTAGGAGTTTGACAGGCATTGAGCGTCCTTTTGGGGGGAAGGTAGTGTTGTTTGCGGGAGATTTCTGGCAGACTTTGCCAATAGTCAGACGTGCTACTCTAATGGAGCAAGCCAAGGCAACATTAAAGGCTTTGTACTTGTGGGATTTGACCAATAAGTTTGCTTTGTTGGTCAACATTCGCCTGGGTGGTACAACAGCTCATCCTGATCCCTCGAACACAAGATTTGCAAAATGGCTGCTAGCTTTAGGTTCCGGTGAATTTCAAGAAGACCATACAGCACCTATCAATATCGAGCACTGTAATGTATCCTATATGCCACCGTCTGCGGCCTTTGACGAGCAACTTGTCAAATCGGAGTATGGTGGAGTCAACCAATTGATAAGATGTTGAAATTGGCATGAATTAACTGATCTCTATGCAAACCGTTGCTTGATAACCCCACTGAATGCAACAGTTGATGCTTTGAATAAGCACGTCATGGAATCCTTACCAGGCGACGGCCTTGTATCTTTGTCCAGAGACGAGATGGACGAGGCGTTTCGGGACCCAGTGACTGCCGATGTACTAAATTCCTTCAATTTTCCCGGTTTCCCGGCGCACAAATTAGAACTCAAAGTGGGAGCCACGGTGATGGTACTTCGAAACTTGCATATGGGGGACGGACTTTGCAATGGCACTCGGTTGTTGGTGACAGATGTGAAGCACAAGGCTTTGCAGTGCCGTATCCTCACAGGTGAAAAGAAAGGCATGGCTATTAGCCTACCTAAGATCAAGTTGCGGCATGAAAGCGACGCGGTATGCCCTATACCATTTGTGCGATATCAGTTTCCTATCATGCCGGCGTTCTGCATGACTATCAACAAAAGCCAAGGACAAAGCCTTAATCGTGTGGTAGTCATGCTGCCTAAACCGGTATTTTCACACGGGCAATTGTACGTAGCTCTGTCACGTTGCACCTCTGCTTCAAATGTCCATGTGTGTATTCCATCGGACTCAGGTGGTTTCCGGACTCTTAACATTGTATTCCATCCCGTATTACTCTTTTGATATGGATTATGTCTTTGGGTAAGTGTCTCTCTGCTCCAATGCTTCATTTGCTTACTTCACACTGATGGCATGTATCTGTTACAACCAGTCCTTTTAGTTCTTATCCCGTATCGTAGCTCCTTTTGTTACGTATTGTGGCATATGTTGAGAGTGGCGGCCTACTTCGTGGGTGACGTTGGTGAATTTTATTATCACATAGTAATGGTATTTTGTAATGATATTTCATACATTTGTTTTTCTTCGTCACACCCCATTCGCGTTATAATGCCATGTTCCTTTTCACTTGCTTTTTTGGCAACAAGTGCCACTGTTTAAGGTACCATCCTGGTAAGCATCGTGAACCGGTCTGGGTCTCGCGATTGTTTGATTGTTACATGGCCCATGTGTTTTCCTCTTATCGCAATCATTGGCTGAGATCTCACACGAGTTTTATTTGGAAACTTTCTGAAGTATGGTGCGGCGCTCTCAATGTATAGAAATATTGGTATTGTTGTGCGTGTTTGGTGGGCGGGGGTTGACTTGTGTGAAGTCAACTCCGATCGCTTGGTTTTATACCGGAACTCATCTGATTGGAGACTTTGCCCCTTGAGTCATTTGGTGAGCCACTCGCAGGTAACGATGTAGTTGGTTGATTGATGGCAACTCCGTACATCTTATGCAGGCAACGATCACTGTGGTTGATGATGTTACAATTTTCATGGGAGTTGTCATAAACTGGTTACATATTATGGGTTTACACCACAGGTATTTCGCTTAGTCATTTGAAGTCCGGCATAGTTGCTGGGGCGCCTCATGCCTCGCCTGCACGGTTTATCCATAAGTGATCGGATGCCTGATTTGGTGAGTTTATTTCATTTTGGCCGTTCAATGATTGTACTTTGGTTTTGTGTTATATAACACTGATGATTGATTGTCTTTTCTGTTTCCGAGTCTGTTGGCCTCTACGTTTTCAGCTGTTTGGGGCTTCGTCGATATGGTATGTATCCGCTTGCGCCTTATGACTCGACCCCAATCTCTGCAACATGTCAGTGCTTATTTGTCTCCTTTCCAGACTTTCGGTCTCTTTGACGTGTGGAATTTCTAAATCAACTACTGTTACCTTCAATCTTTGTGTTCTACTTGGGCAAAAATGACTGGGTGATTGGGTAGGTGGATATTCACTTATTCATGTTTTATTGGGGATTAAGGCTTCTTATGAATGCGCATCATGATTTTTGTTATTTGATGGGCAGGATTGTTGCTTCATTGGGGACATGTAGATGTCGTGTGGCCCCTTCTCAGTGGTGTTCTTCGACCCCAGTTCGTTATTCGAGTGCGTATTTTATTGCTCCATGTTGGTCGTATGTTTCTGTCTTTGTGCCGTGGACATCCCAATAGCTGACTTATACCTAACCTTTCAACATATTGTACATAATATTATTCATTTCCTTACTTCGAACTTTAATGGAGCTGGCGATGATACCTTCTTTGCCCTTGGCTTCGGTCTGCTTGCGACCTTCGAGATCCCTGCCGCCTGAAGTTGTAGACTTGATTATTTCTTATTTGGTGGATCAATCTGATGTTACTCCGGCAAACCCTCTGAATAGTGCTGACAGGCCGTTTGTCAATCATAGCGCTGTGAAACAAATACTTGATCTCCGATTACTTAGCAAATCATGGGCAATGGGAATTGGTTCTTACGTGGGGGTATCTTTAAACTTAGTTACTCCTAATATGTCAACCTGTTTGTTGAAAATGTCAAGAATGTCAGCATCGATTTTGAGCACTCATCGCCTGCGTCGCCTCTGTATAGGTTGTGTTCTGTTTTTGCCTGATTTCATACTCGCCTCCTTGGATCTCGATGACTCCAATGATTCCGATGAAATCTCCCGTTTTGATAAGCGGCACTCTGATTGCTCTTCGCTATCTATGAAGGACGCCGCCGCTATAATCAATTTATGTCGTCATAATTTAACTGAGCTCAAGATCAAGTTTTCGAAATCGGTTGGTTTTTCTCAAGACCTGATCAAGGCAATCGGCGATATCAGTTCCCTCAAAGTCTTCATGATGCTTGGGAGTAAATCACGTAAGGCCTACCATGACTTCGGATCCATCACAAAGGTCCTCGACGTCACTACGAACGTCGAATCATTATCGATCGACTGTGGTTCTCTTGGCCCCTTGGATATCAAGGCGTCCTCCTTGCCCCGTCTGATCCATTTATGGGCACCTCTTTATCTTGATACTCATCAATGTTTCAACGAGTTCGTGCGGGCGGAAGGCAGGGATATAAAGTTCCTCGAGTGTTTTTCGCCGGACGCGCATGGTCTTTGTGGTTCTATGATAGTGGGGTTGAACCACTGTCTTGAGATACTTTTTGTTGATTCAGTACCTGATAACCTTAGTCGCGTTGTGCTGGACACCCATTTCCCGAAATTGAAGGTGATACGTAGCATTTATAGTACTACTTATGTTGGTAACCTGGCGTGGTTCCAATGGCCAATGTTCAGTGCCATGGAGGTATTCATAACCAGTTATTGGCACGGGAGATTTTATTGGCAAAGGATGATGTCACAAGTTGGCATTGTTCCTATTCCTTTCCCGCCTAAGCTCAAGCATATCATCTTTGTCAGTTGGAATGGACCGGATTCTCAAAACGCGTACCTTGTAAAACAATTTGCCAGCGTTGGTATCAAATGCTTATTCGAATTCGAAATGACAACGCAACAGATCCTGGTAAGAGTTCTTTTCTTCAATTGTATATTTTGCTCCTAACTTCAATGCCAACTTGAATATTTCAGGATGTCGCTAGCGGTATTGGACT
The DNA here is from genome assembly GCF_000204055.1 of Melampsora larici-populina 98AG31. Classification (NCBI taxonomy): domain Eukaryota; kingdom Fungi; phylum Basidiomycota; class Pucciniomycetes; order Pucciniales; family Melampsoraceae; genus Melampsora; species Melampsora laricis-populina. Next base: position 965,310 of record NW_006768794.1, on the reverse strand, counting down.
GGATGGGTGAATGAGGTTCTTTGGTC
>NW_006768794.1:962138-965038 GCF_000204055.1 Melampsora larici-populina 98AG31 | reverse complement strand
AGTTGTTTTGATGTGTTGGAATTTGGTGCGAAAGTGGGGTCTCTTATGCTACGGGCATGGTTATCGAACTTCGTGCTGAGCTTGAGTGTGCTAGATTACTTGTGTTTCACCATGATTGCTTTTGGTGATGCGAGTGCTGTTGTTAAATTTCTGATTTCTTATATATAGGAAGTGTGTAGGGTTTGATAATGCGTTGATTGTTTCATATGTCAATTGATTGTTATCTTTATTGTCAGCTGTGATGCTGATGTGTTTAGGTAGAACTGCATTTGCCTGGTTAATTGTTGGTTACATTGTTTTCTGATGGTCTGATTGATTTGTTAGTGGCCGTATATTTCATTTGCTATTGCGGTGGCCTTTGGTCTATATGATAGTTGCAAGAAATTATTTCCAGCTGCGGACTAACTCAGCATATTTTGGAACCTATGAATGACATAATGTGGGATTGTGGTGATTTAGTGTAAGGGAGTTCAAATTAATTGGGTCATCATGTTGGTAATATTGGGTGACCTGGCGCTAAATGCCTGTTGATTGCTGCATGGACACAATTTCTTATTCTGATCACAACTCACGGGCTCGAAATCTTCTGCTTATGGCTGCCATAGCTGGGATTGAACCTCTATTGCGTATCCAACATTTACATGGCTAGGATCTTGTAATATAATTTGATGCATACATTGGTTGGATTACTGAGATATTTGATCATCTCAAACATTACTATCCTCTCATTGCGGCTTCTACAGACGCCTTGGACAAGGCAATTTGACCTACCAATTCGTAGACAGTATCGTGAAGATCGGGTTTTCGGTGGTTGTTAATATCATGTATGCGAACCACATATCCTGTATTTGTGACTTGTCAGTACATTCCATGGCCTGTGCGAAATGTGTGACTTACTATCTGAGGCAGGTGTACCTGATACTTGCTCCAACAAAAAGACAGTACACTCAGGTGAGGGCGAGTTGGGGTCATTGATATTGAAGGCACAGTTCCGCCACATGTGCATGGTCATGCATTTTCCTGTCTCGAAGATTACCAGTTTGGTTGGTTTTACTTCTGCGCACATCAGGGGATTAGGCATGTTAGGATTGGTTGATGTGTGTGGAGTGATTGTCTTACCTTGCCACAAGTGTATACTTAAGGTTTCTAGGAACTCGATATCATCAAAAGGTGATTCTTCTATGTCTAACTGCCTTACGGTTGCCATGATGTGGCGCGTATATTGCTGCGTAGATTTCTTATTGCTGAATATGTAGCTAATTTGTATTTTGGTTGTATGATTTGTTTGGTGTATGAAGCTGCTTTTTCCCATTTGTTGGCCGGGTATAGTGTTGTTACCCAAAGCGTGTTTGTGGTCTTTTGGGTTTTGGGGCAAAGACTTAGTTCTTGGTTGGGGTATCATACCCCAGGGTTTTGGATGCTTATCCTTGGATATACATAGACCAATTTACTTGTTTTCAGCAGCGCGCACGGAGGCATACATTAGGCAGGGGGATCATGGGATTGGGTCAATTTGTCAGTGCATTGCTTATGTTGCTTGATTTGGTGACCAGGCAAATATATTACGTTATTGATTATGTCATACCTTCTATCTCGCCGGTAAATCATCTGGGTTGAAGTTACGATTGAGGCGCGGGGTTGTGTATGATTGCTTTGTTATTTATTTAACTACATATGCTTTTGTTATTGGCCTTTGGCTTATCTGCGGTTGTATATATATATATATATTGTCTTGCCAATTTATGTCCATTTGATGGGATGTCGGGGGCGGCAGGCGTCAGTGCGTTTTTGTTCAAGTGATTGTTGCGACACGCAGCTGGTGATATCAAGATCACCTGTGTTTCTTTGTTCGTGTTTTCAGCCTGTTGCCTGAGCTGGTGTGTTCTTTTGTCTCCGATGTGGATGAACCAGTAATTCAAGGTTTTGTGGCCGTCTTCAATGCTTGGTTGATTTCGATATGCTTACGGATTGGGATAAACAGTGTTTCATGAAGGGCACATTCGGCCTGAAATGTACCTTTTTAGAACTTGTATATATATATGTTGTTGTGCGTTTAGGTTATGACCTGTTTGCATACCTTTTCTTTTGTGTCCAGTTGCTCTGGTTTGTGGATTTGATCACAGTTATATTTTGTTTGTGTAGTTGCGGTATATTTTTGCAATATGTTTTCAAATGTATTGAGTTGTCCTCTCATTCATGGCACATCCGGTCTCCCTGTAGAAGTAGTCGGTCTCATTATTGCTTATTATATGGAGGACACGGATTTTTTAGAACCATCCCTTATGAATAGTGCAAATCGCCGACTATTGTGTTCTGCTCCTTTGTGTCACTTACTCTCCTTGCGCTTATTGTCCAAGTCGTGGAACGATGCGATCATTCCATTTGTGTACAAGGATTTGTATTTGGCTACTCCGGCAATGTGTATGGGTATTTTGTTATCTTTTAACGGTTCACATCGTTTTGCTATTTTTTCTGGTTTGCGAAAGATTTGTTTGTCTGGGGTAGTGTTTGTGTCGGAATGTGTCAAACATGGTTCGTCACTTGGTGGCTCGAATGGGAATCAAGATGGTCGTTGTATTCCGGGTAATGTTACGAATCACTCAGCAATCGGAATGGATCTGGCAGCGGAGCTCATTGGTGTCTGTGGTGGTAGCTTGGAAGAATTAGATTTCATTTTCTTTCACTCAGTGGGTTTCTCTCCGGACTTGCGTGTTGCCATTGGTGGTATGGAAAAACTCAATGCACTGGGCATTGTCGGTGGGATGTTTCGTAATACGTGGAACAATTCAGATTCCTTGGTCTCTCTTCTCAATTCAACGGCTTCATTGGAATCTTTGTCAATCCGGTGTGCGTCCTTGGCCTGCTTAAAGTTGGACGTCGGCGCTCTACCGAATCTGGTG
>NW_006768794.1:907922-961774 GCF_000204055.1 Melampsora larici-populina 98AG31 | reverse complement strand
AATATGTGCCAGTGGTGTTGCCTCCAAAGTTCAAGACCATACTTTTGTAAACTCAAGAGGTCCGGAATTGTACGATGATGAATTAGTCCAGGCGTTCAGATATTACGGGATTAAATGTATGTTCACATATCACCTGACCTACAAGGAAGTAATTGTGAGTAATGATTGCACATAGGCTGTCAGCTCATATTTTGGTCTGATGCTGAAAGTTTTTACTTGTCTGTCACAGGACCCTTTGTGCTGTGGTAGATATGTCTTTTGAGTTGGGATGTACTAAATGATTTCGTTTTTGATGGTGGTGCTTTTTTTGGGTCTGACCATATCTGTGTTTGCAAGGTTGTGACGTGCTGATGATTTGTGACCTCGTTTTGTTGAATATCGAAAGCCTGCTTGTGCTGCGGGATGTATGTTGCTTTTGTTTGAGTAAGGGTGATGAGCTTCTCGCATGCATGGCTGCTGATGTGGTTATCTTGTTTGTGGCGTTTTGATACTGATGCTTTGCCTGGTGATCACAGCCTTTGCGAGCACACCTTATTGTGATGAAACTACATATGATCTGTTGCCTCGTGCTGTAGTAACTTGCGGTGTCTTTACACATAATTTGTGTGTCAATTTCTCAACAGCGGCGCCCGCCGCTAAAATGCTAGTCATGATATTATAGCTTGGTAACATTGAAGATTGCCTTGTTTGAAAATGACTTTGGATCAACAAAATTCTAAATGGCAAGACATGTAAATTGCTGATAAGACTCCCATGCTGAGTGTACTTGTCAACAATGGCAATTCACTCTGATGTATGCCCACAGGGCCCGTGAGAGTACATCAAAGTAGGGCTCAGGCTTTCAGGGCATGTACTCTCTGCTTCCAAGCAAGAGTTGAGCAGAGTTGATTTAGCCTATTTCAGGTTGGGTTGTGGCCCTGTCAGAGCATGCGAGGGCAAAATTACGTCACACATCTTGTGTGGATAGAACTGAATGCTACCCTAACCCTCAGTCCCAAATCTAACCCCAAACCCCTACCTTCTAACCAATTGTTGTTGTTCTTCAATTTTATCAGACACTTGGTGTCATAACTCTCAATAGCGTATGAGCCCTTAGATCACCATATTTTGCTACCAAACTGCCAACTATTGCAACATATTCACATTATATCTCTAGCTTACATATGTGTAAGATTTGAAGTCTTAGTATGTTGTAAAGGTGATCACATGGTATACTATATAGAAACTGAGATCCCTGATTAAGCAAGAAAAATCACTCATTGTAAGATACCATAATTTCACAAAAAATTGGAATTCAAAAACTTACCAAACATCTCCATCACCAAAGTGTTCAAAAGAAGCTTGAAGAACTTATATTCATCACCACAAATCTTGTGCAAAGTAACAACCAGGGTGAGTTCAGATCTCTAAGTTGATGATTTTCAATTGCAATCCTTTCAAGTCGTGATCTGATTTTTAGGTTCTACATCAATCTGTCAAGCAGGGGCAAAAGCTGCAGTAGCTAGATTCTCATTTAAGAATTGAGTGCAGGCTCACTATCAATGGTACCATGTCTACAAGGAGTCAGGGGGATATTCTAGGTGATCTGAAGGACTGAATCATTTCAACCCAATCATTTTCATAAGGCATATTTAATTTCATAGAAAGATGATATCAAGCAAGTGAATGAAATCAATTAGGAATAGGGATGACATTTGCAACAACTGGTCTTTTGATTCAATCCCATTCTCTACAAATGATTTTTTTGCTTGCGGTTTGGTTTTGGAATTACTCAATCTGTCTTTGGATCAATTCACTGTTTCATGATCAAATTTTATTCTGTTATTAGTAACTTATGCTCTTGTTGATCTTGTATTGATCATCTCATATTGAGTTACTGGCCCAAAACTTTGGCTACCAAAGTGAGTGGTTTTTTTCCCTGTCCTAAAAGAGATTTATAATTTTTCATATTTAGTTGAATAGAAACAACACTTTGTGTTTCTTCTATCTCAATTTGATATTCAAAACCACAAGTCTAAACATCTGAATCAAAGAAAGCTAGGGTTGAAATTTAACTTAGCTAGGATATCTTCAATATGTCCACCCACTCATAATTCTGTATCACCATACATAAAATGACAATGGATCAATTATCCAGATCATCAAAAGAACAATCAGTTTAAAAAGCATCAATTTGTCAAGAGGTGTTGTTTGAAACTCACTTTTTGAAGCTTTTTTGGGTTTAAATTGTAATCTGAAGTATTTGTTGAAATTCTCAAACAAACCAACACATTCCTGCTCCTTGTAATCTTCACCAACCCTGGCTTCATCACTCAATTCACCATAATCAACAATACCGTGGGATACACATTCTCAGCTTGAGAAACATTAAGTTGTGTGTTTGCTGAGGATTCCATAGAATGTTTGCCTGATTTTGTTCTTCCTTATATGATCCATATTTACCATCTTTACCTAAAAACAGGATCAAATTTGTGGCACTGATAAACTTTTTGCTCCAAATACCCGATTTCACGCTTTTAGACACTACCCATTTGATACTTCTAAAGTTCTTGCCATTAATGACACTTGATCAGGTGGTGGAATCCACATAAAAAACTGTTTATGATCAATTAGAAGGCAAAAAATAGTTGCTGGGAATTATTTCAACCCTTTTTGAGTTTAATGTGAGGGTTTTGTACTGTTGAAAGTCGGACACTCTATCTGTGTTGTTTTCCTCCTTCTACTCTTAATTTGATTTTCTTATGTTGTTGCTCATCTTCCAAAAATGTGACAGGATGGGTAAGTACTACCAACAAGTATCAAAGACTGCATGTTTCAAGACTTGTCTTTAAACTACCCTTGGCCAATTCCTTTTTCTTCTGATTCATCAAGATCAAACATCTCTTTGTGATCCAGAGGTTCTTCGGAATTCAAATCAGTTCAGAAAATCAAGCAATTAGCTGTTTTGTTTGAATTTGAATTTGTTTGATTTACCTTGGTGACTATTCATCATTCGATAAATTCCTTTTGACTCTAGATGAATGAACATAAGTTTCAGTCACAGTCCTTGTTTGTGTTCCCATCCTTGTCTTTGTTCTTGAATGGCATTGATTATCGCTTGATTGGCTTCAATTTTCCTCTATTTGATTGATTAAATTTCCTTATATGAAACAAAGCGACTTGAATCAGGTCGGAACCAACCAAAGATGAAACAGAAACTCGCTTAACATGGGTAATAAAGATTATATTGCCATGGTCTAAAGATGACATAGATCAGTGGAACAGTGATTGATCTATAAGTTGAAATCAAGAAGTGAGAACAGAAAAGTCAGAGGAGCTCAAAAGCAAGATGGAAAGATGAAGAGAGAAAGAGAACGGTTAAAACTTACTTTAGAACCTGAAAAATCGATTCATGACTTTCAGACTCGATTACCATGATAGATGAAATATGATAGATAGAATCAATTGAATGAAGTCCCAGGTGTGGAAGCGATTGAGAATAATGATACTTTGTGGTTTTATTATATAGATAGATTATCAATTGATTTGCTTTAAAAGTTGTTGGTAGATGATGGGTTCCGATCGAGATTAACAATACAAAAAGAAACAATTGAGTCTGTTAAGTGTTTATTGTTATCTTTTATATAAGCAACTACATATAACAAAACAACAAAGGAAAGAGCTTACTTTTCAAAAACAACTCAATGACCTTTGATAACAAAAAAGGTGATCATTGTTGCACTTGAGTTAGTTGATCCGCCTTCAAATTGATTTGTCTGATTGTGATCTTGAGGCTGATTTGTTTTGATCCAAGTTGAATGATGAGGTTTGATTGATTATCCGGAATCTGGATTTGGGGAGCATTCGAGGATCGTTGGAAATGGGCGAAAGTGGGCGAAAAGGTAGACAGCCTGTACAAAACCTATACTCGCTGTAAGAGTAGTTCAATACAAATTGCCACTCATCTCACGAAGACTCACGTTGTAGTATTTAAAGCTCGAGAAGAGCTTTACAACACCTAAGAAGGGATAATCTACTACGTGTAATATAGTAGAAGTTGCCTAAAGACTGCCTTCTTCAAAGAAATCAGCACAAGGGCACTTGCTGACCACTTTGTGATAACAGAGAAATAGATAAAGCACCAGAGAAAGTAAAGCAATACTGTTGTGAAGTATTATTCCCAGATTTTAAGCGCAAAAAAGTCACACACTATGTTTATTACTAGCAATACTGTTGTAAGTTTTATTCCCAATTAGACTTGTAGTCTTTAACACACGTAAATAAATTTCTCCTTGCTTTGAAGGGGCGGATTTAAGTGATCTTAGTACAAATATAGTAAATAAATGATGATTTATAACACTACAACAAAGGTATAAGATGCAGAAAAGGGCGTTACAATCCTAAAATCATCAAGGAGTACTTATATCCACATGTAACAACTTTTACAACAGTCAACAGCTTCAAAAACCAATCAAATCCGCCTAAATAACCCTAAAAACCATGTAATGACGCAATGTAATGATCTTGTTACTAATGTATGATGTAATTTTCACAGCCAAAAGTGATCAATGACGCAATGATGTAATGTACAGCACTTCTTATGATGAATACAGGTGATTTTTTCCTTGTAAACTAGCTGAAACCCAATTTTTGAGATTACGAATTTTTTCAGATGTGCTCCAATTTTTTATTACTAAAGTGCATCTTGTAGCCCACGTGTTACTGATCATTTCTGAAACCTACAAGACCTACTTTTGATGAGTGATGAGTAAGATATTGAGTTGTGAAGTTAAGGTTTTTGGTGTTACATGTGACTTGTGACTGTAAATTCGAGATTCACACCAATTTCTTATTTCCCTTATAACTTTTTACATAAACCTGTGTTACTAATGATTTAAAGGTTGTCCATTATGTAATCCACTCTTCTGCGTTGAATGAGCTATCTACCAGCTTTATCTGACGTCACTTGACACATGTAATTAGCTGAAAACCTCCATTTTCGACGATTTTCACCTATTTTCTTCACTTTTCACAGCTGCTACTCTCTTTTTCTTGCTCATGTAATATGACATCATCTTCTATAACCTTAAAAATCCCGGAAAATCCTCTTGGCAACCTTATTCATTACTAATACCATTACATATGTAAACTACACGCCTAACCCTTGTTTACCAACTTCGAAAAAGTACCTATTCTGCTAATAACCTCTGTTTCCCCTTATCAACCTTGAAGATTAAAATTGTTCCTGTATAATAAACTGTTTTTCTTTCATATTCTAACCTCATAAAACCCATAACTTAATTATAAATAAGCTAAAAACCATTTTCCAACCTTTACACCTATATTTTCGAATTTTTCTTATCTTTTCTTATTCTGTCTTTTTGTAATAACTTTGTAAGTAAACTATGTTGATCTTAATAATAATTTTGAAATATGATGACATAATAATAAGCTAATAAGTATACATAAGCCTCTAAGAGCTTCAATTGATCTGAAAACCTGAATTTCGAATTCTCTGCTATATTGAAGTTTGCTAATAAATTGGTAAAGTAAAAGATGATTTAATTTTCTTGCTTGATACCATAAATAGATCACCACAACGTTGACCAGGATATCCGAGCTTCTTCATACGTGCTTTCAGGCAGAGCAAGCAAAAAATCTTGGTCTATCTGATGGCCCAGGAGAATCAGTGAGCAGAGAAAGAGAGCAACATGTGAGGAACTTGCTGGACAGCTATGATGTTCAGGCGTTCAATTATAAGCTCATAAGCTATGGCCAAATAAGCGTATGACAAACCAACAAGTGTTCTCGTTTTTTCATTTTTTCATTAGATTGTTCTTTCCTTTTTTTCATCATCAGCTACGATGTCAACGAAATGAGATCATGATTCTTGGTACATTCCTGTAGGCTCTTGTTACTTTGGGTCTCCTAGTCTAATAGGATTATATCAATCATCTTTGTGATGCTTGGTCACTATTCAGCACCATTTGATAAGGGAATCCTCAATTGCTTGACACCTTGCTATTGCTCTTTCAACACCTTTTTGATCTGACAATACGAGGTTTTGTCCGCCAACATCTCCGTCTGAGTATTTTCACACTTCCCTTCTTCAGAGTGCTGTTTGCAATTTGCAAATATTAGAAACAATTATGTTGTACTCTCAACTTCACCAGCAAGAAGAGTAAGAGAGAGTAAGAGCTTGTAGAACAAGCTTCACTGGCACCTTGCTGTACCGGTACGGCGTGTATAAATCAAAGCCACCTTCCACATCACAGGCTCGGTGGGGCTCGGTATGTAGACGTACAACCGATGGTGGCGCCTAGGTCATTTTTTGCCCGGAGACGCTTTCGCCCAATTCCAGCAATACTCCAATTCTCTGTGGATTTGGGATGCTGAGTGTACATAAGTGTCATAGCAATGTCTTAAACTGAGGTTTTGGACCCACACCCAAGTGAAGTGGCTGAGAGAGTAGCTTTGTCCAGTTTTGTTCAAATCGATAGTTCTCTGTTAATATGTATGATTAATATGTATGATAAAAAACTTGATATTAGATTACTTGATCAGGATAAGAATAGTGATTTAGTGACTATCAAATTTCATCAAGAGTCTTCATTAGATCTCTACATTTGTTGATCAATTCTCAACACCTCAAACCTAGAATTTGATCAACTCTTGAAGGTCTTTTGTAGTTTAAAGAAATCCAGTACTGCAGAAGATAGTAATACTTTGTCTTCAACTCCTCACCTTGCTCAACTGCTAAAAGCTTACACCGAGTATATATCTTTTTTGAATAAATCAGTTTGTCAAATAACCACTGATTATTTGTTTGTTATTGTTGATCTCAGCTTCAAACATGATCATTGACCTGAGTTTGACTTTCTTTGCTTTAATTGTAGGCATCCAAGTTTTTCCCTACATTCTCATACTTTATTTCCATCACCAGAATTTCATCATCAGAATTGAGCTTTCAGTATCCATTTTACTTTTTCAATAACCAATTTCGGTCAATAATCTCTATAGGCACCAGATCAATCTACAAGATTAACAAGGCTATCATCAGGCCAAACACTTAAATCAAACCCTATCTCAAAATCAATGATCAAATCAAATGAAGAATTTTATGTACCCCTTGAAGAAAGTTGATGATCCATTTCATACTACTTGCTTACTTAAGGCTAGAGTGGAAACCCTTACCAGATAAGGCCATCTGGATGATTGGATAGCAAGTTTGATTCAAGTGTGTCAGCCCTGGGTACATATACATGTACCCAAAACTAACTTATGTTATTGTACTTTTACTTATAAACCTTATTACATGTACATACAGCTTATAAAACACATGTAACATATATTAAAACATATACAAACATCAATTACATATGTATATACACTTAAAAACATATGCAACATGTAATAAAATACCAATTCCACCTCATAACTCAGTGTCAAGAGTTAAGATGCTTATACTACATAAAATACATAACACGTATATGTAATTATGTTATATCAATAATAATAATAAATAATAGTAATTATTAAACCCTAAACCACAGTGATGATACAATCAAATATCACTACAATTAGGTTTGGAGAGGAGGATATATAAACCCCTCCTCTCTCAGCCTTCAAGGATTTTCCCTCAAGCATTTTTACACACCTCTTTTAAAGAACACTTTAAAGTTCAATTGAAGTATATAATCAAGAGTCTTATAATAAATAAGACTAGTGATTCACTTCATTTCTTTAAGGAAGTTCCTGACTAGAAGATAAAGTAATTTCATACTTCACCCCCTTTTCTTTGGATCCTCTACTTCCCCCAAGTAGATTTATTCTTCAGGTTAGTGACCTTCCAATAGACTATCAGGTTAGTCACCTTCAGAACAACTACAGGTTAGTGACCTAGATCAACTCATAGGTTAGTGTACCTTCAGAACAACTACAGGTTAGTGACCTACATCAACTCCAGGTTAGTGACCTCTTGAATAACTACAAGTTGGTGACTTTATTACAACCAGGTTAGTGACCTCCACATCACTCTTCAATCAGTTACCTTGAAGATTGAAGGGGAGCTTTGGATCCAGCTTCCAACAAATTATATTATTATAATTAACCTTGAACCAACGCTGCCACGATACGATACTCGGTATAGTATCGAGGATACCCGGTAAAGTATCTTTTTCAAGATACTGTCTCGAACACGTATTGGTACAGTATAGCCCAATAGGATACGATACTGGATACCGTATCGAATTCCAAGATACTGTTCCCGGCTGGTTTGGGTACAGTATCCTCGATACTAGGTACGATACCAATACGTATCTAGTATCAGTGTTTTTGACGATACCATTACGATACTGATAAAGTATTGCGTATCTTAAACGATACTGGTAAGATATTGAGTATCTTTACACGATACTGGAAAAGTATCGTGTATCTTTGACAATACTATTATAGTATCGAGTATCTTTGGACGATACTGGACAAGTATCGCGCTGTATCACGTATCCCATTTGCTTTTGTGCTAAATAAGATACTGAAAGGTACTGAAAGATACCGGGATACTATCCAGGACCCCAACCGGTAAAGTATCGGCCTCCGCGGTACTATACTGGATATGGTATCGGATCCCAGGATACCATGTCAGGACCCAGCGAGTACAGTATCGCCGATACCGATACTGAGTATCGGGGGTAGGATACTGCAAAAAGATACGATACCAATACTTTACTATGATTAGTAAAGTAAAGGTGGCAGCGTTGCTTGAACCTCCTTTTAAGAAGTCATTTAACTGAAGTCTGTCTGGATTTATCCAAACAGACCAGTTCTCCTCTTCCCTCTTCTCTCTTTTAACCTTATAATTTTATTGTAATACATCATATTTAAATATATCTTTAATTAACTAAAATAACCAACCCACCTAGCCATTTTTAGTGAGCATTGAGTAGTCTTTTGAATACCCAATCCTCACCTTTGGGGGCCTCATCGTGTGTTGAAACCCAAATTTCAACCTCAACCTTATACCAAAAGTCTGAGACTTCATACCTCTAGACAAAAACATAAAGAACATCAACTGTAGGACTAAGAGTGATTAATCACTAATCAACTCCAGCAATTTCATAACAAGCCACTCCAAATCCCTTATAAAACAAAGTCAAATCATTGACCTTTTTTTTTAAAAAAAAAGAAAAATACACAGCACAAATTCTATCGAGAATTATAGCAATCAAAACAAAGACACAAGTTTTTTTTTTTGACTTCCTTTATTTCTTCCCCAAACTAATCTAAAAAGGAAAAGAAGTAACAATAAACAAATTTCTATTATTATTATTATCTATTACTTCTTTCCTAACCAAAGTTAGAACTCTTTCAAAACAATACTCAAAGAAAGACTGTTGTTCAATCTCGAGATACCATTTTCGAGTGTTATTTTAAAATCAAGACCGAGTAAAGTCGCAGACCGACAAGTCGGATACTTGCATTACATATACACATAATCAAATTTCGAAAATCCCGAAAACCCATATACAAATAGATATACCAAAACAAAAAGAAAAGGAAGATATCCAATCACAGAACACAAAAGGAAACCAATTTCTCTTTTAGTATCTTACAAGTGGACAAACAATCAAAAAAGATATCGAACAGAAGAAATCACCGGGGGATCAAACCAAAAACAAGAAATCAGAACATTCCGATCGGACCAAACAACAAGTCTTCGAAAAAGAAAAGGGTAAGGCTTACCTCTTTCTCTGGAATAATCAAGCCACAGATCTCGTTTTCTTTTTATTAAGTAGAATCAATTCAAAACAAGCGAAACACACTGACCTAGATCCCATTACTTTCCTATCAGAACAAATTCATTCTATTCCTACCTACCACCGCATACGATTAATCGAGAGAAACGATTGATATTAACGACGAGATTGCATAAACAACACCTACAGGACAAGAGTGAGTTAAATTAACCATAGAAGCTCATGAAATCAGATCGAAGAACTAACACACGTCATCATAACAGTGATTTGTGAACAAATCAGCGCCGGAAGCGAAACCGATCAACAAGCTCTTTTGTATAAGAGAACCATTGATTGATATTCACCTCAGTCCACAAACAGTTTCCTTCAGAATCAAGCAGACTGCTATCCTTATTTTTATCGCTCGATCAAACGTCAAAAACTTTTTGAGTTTATTAAAGTTATTTATAAAATAAAGAGTAATAACAACAATACCCTTATCCTCCTCTTCTATTTTCTAATCTCTCATCCTGAAATCGAACTTAAGTTGAAAACTGATAGTGCATTCTCTTCTACCTTCATTACTCTATCTTTTTGTTTTATCTTTTCTTTTCTGTTAAGTGTCCTTCCCACATTTATTCAACTTGTTGGACTTGGCAAATCACGGTACCCCTCAGCAACAACCTGCTGAAGCTGATCGTACGCACCATTCCACCCCAGCTTTACCGGATCACCCTAACTACGACGGTTCCGTCGTAGAATTTGAAGACGCATACGGAAATACGTCACAAGAGCCAATCATCGTTGACCCGACCATAACCACCCCTGCCGCCAATCCATTAGTTATCGAAGTCGATTCTCCCGGATCTGACGGTACTGCACGAGAACCGTTTCGAGCAGAAGGATCTCCACCAGAGAACCTACTAACTAATCAACAAAGTGAGTATTTTTTTATAAAATCGATTGATATTCTTATTATCACTAGTTGTTGTTGAGAAGCTGGTTACTGATATAAAAAAACAAACATTCATCGACTGGAATCAGAAATCCTTTCTCATCTAGGCAACCAAGGTTCAGGAGCTCTAGCTCAAGAACAAGGGCAACAACACCATCAACCAGGCTATCGTAAGCTTTATTTAATACCTTCTCTACAAAAAAAAAGAGAAACTTGAATACTAATCGATTCATTACATATTTTTTTTCCTTCACCAACAAATCCCTTATCAATTTCCTCGTTCACATTATTTTTTTTTCTTCTATTCCATTGATTGATCGTCACCAATCAACATGTCTAGCAGAGCCTCCCAACCACCAAGCCGGGCTAGCTCAGCCAGTACACGAGGATCAACGAGATCGAAACGATCCGTTGAACCAACCTCACGAGGCACGAGAGGGACACCAATGGGGGAATTATTCCAACCCCTACCACCCTCAGGTAAGCCAAACCCTACATTAGTGGATAACTTTGCTAAAGAAAATATTATTAACAAAAAAATTCTATTCTTGACGACTGAAGACTCAGCAGCAACAGGCCGGTTATTATTCCCAACCGAATTATCCGGCCCATCTGCCTGCTCCAGTAGCCCAACACCCGCCTGTCCCATCCCATCATTACCAGCCTCATCCGAACCACCATCCACACCCGTCCCCGGTTCATCGACCACACCAACCCACTCCGGGTACCAGCAACAGCAACATGCCTCCTCCTCCTCCTCCTGCACTGTCTTACCAGCAGACAAGGGAGGCCGAGGAGGCCCGACTTCGCCAAGCAATCAACAATCTCAAGCGCGACTTGGACGAAGCGAGAGTTGCAGGCAACAACTCGAACTTCAGGCGAGTATTGGGGATGGCCAAGGAGGCCCACAAGGAACTGGAAGACTTCCTTGGCGGCAGACGTTACCGTTCGAAAGTCGAACAGATTGCAGGTTACAACCCTTACCGGATCAATCCTCAGACCATGGAGGAATTCGATCAACCGAGACCGGATGCAGGTCCATCGAGTCAGCGCCGCAAACGAGCTCGAGAGGAGGAGATAGAAGAGTTAGCAGAGACTTCATCCAACCTATTGGACATGATGCTGATGGTAAAAAGGATGAAACAAGACAAGAAGAGAGATTCAGACAAGAAAGGGAAAGGGAAGGAGAAGGAGCAGTAAGTATTCTGCCTCCTCCTACTTCTTCATTTCACTCTCACCCTTCAGTTCTTTATACTGAAACTCCTTTCACTGGTCCACCTTTAGATAATTCCCCTAATCTTTTATCACCTTCTCTCAAATCATGCAAATCAGAGGAGGATCAGTTAAGCCAAGGAAACTCTCAAAGGTTGTTCAACCAATCGTATTTAGTTTCAAATTTAAATTCCCAAATTTCTTCTTCAGTTGTATCTGCTTCCAACTCTCAATTAGATTTAGATGAACTTATTACACGAAAAAGTTATGCAATTTATGAGAAAGTTGAAAATATAAAACCAACTTTGAATTTACTAAAAAATCAATGTGAGCAAAGTGAGCAAGTGAGACTTCAAGAGTTCAAGCTGAGTTGCCAACTACAAAAGAGATCTTATGATGATATTATGAAGAATCTTTTAGAATTGAAAGAAGAACTTGTTGAAATTAAAACACTAAGTTATGAGTTCAAAAACCAAGAACAACATCAGACAGCTTATGAAGATGTTAAAGTAAAATTTGCAGAATTGAAAGAAAAATTTTCTGAAATCCAAGAAATTAAGAAAATAATTCTCGAAATAAAAAGAGACTCTCAAGATGAGATAAAGGATAAAGGTAAAGGAAAAGAGAAAGAACACATACCTATTTCTGAAATTAAAGAAGCTAGTGCATCCACATCTAATACAAGTCAAGGCGTTAAGCAAGGAGTAACTGAGATACAAAACTCAGAAGTTACTCCAATGTATAGTTTGAATAAGACTCAAGCCTCAGTATTGCAGATCAGAGAAAAACTAAACACCTCACTTGAGAAAGCAACACTATCAGCTTCCCAACAGAATATGATCAAACAAATCACAAACTTAGCCAGTCAGATTGCTACGAGAATCTCTGATAATGAGAAAAAGAATCTTTTAAAATTTAGTGGATATGATAAAAATTTCCAAGACACAATTAATAAAATAAGTCAACAAAGGAATAAAGAAAAACAACAGGTCATAGAAACAAGTGATACAATAGTGAGTGATTTAGGAGAAATAAAAAATACCATTAAACAATTGGATATTAAGTTAGATAAACAATTAAGATTACCAATTAAAGACCCGTATAATAAAATTGAAGAGTTGCTTACAAAGTTTGGAAAACACGAAACTCACGTAAGTTCAACAATTGATGAAATTAAAGAAGATACAAATATAACAAAAATTCGTGAAAACTTAAATGAGCAACAACAACAATTTGAGAGTAGTATGATGAAATCTTACCACTCATTACAAGAGAATATAAAAGAAAATCACGAACAATTAACAAAGGAATTATTGAAACAACAAGACATACAAATGAAGTCTTTTACAGAACAAATGTTGAAACAACAAGTAATTTTAAATCAAAAGATATTGGAAAAGAATGTTGAAATACAACAACAACTGTTACAAATGGATGACAATGCTAATACAGCAAGATTGTCAATCATTCAAGAACTTAAACCCAGCATACAGAATAACAACAATAATGGTCCTACACCAATAAACCAGATAAATCCAAGTATAACCTATAGACATTTACATACACCTTTTGAAGAAAATCCAAGAGTAGATCCATCACTTAGAGGAGAAGCTAGATTTAGACAAAGCACAGCAGAACCACGGGAAAGAACGGTGAGTTATGTAGAACCTGTACCAACTCACAGAGACTTTCACAGCCCAGCAATTCGTGAAAGAACAATTATGAGAGAAGAAACAATCCCACCTCGTGAAAGGTCATTTATGAGAGAAGATACTGTTCAAACAGGTATAACAGAATCCGCTAGGGAAGATAATGTGACTAAAGCTTTGACTAAACTCTGGCCAACAGGCAAAGATTGGAAAAAATCAGCGGAGACGGTGAATATAATCATAATGATTACATTGACTGGTGTGATGATTTAATTATTACCCTGAAAATGGACCCTCTTGTTGTTGTAAGCCATTTAGCAACAGCCTTTACGGGCACAGCAGCGCAATGGTACATGGATAAACGTAAAACTAGAGGCTCAATGACGTGGAATGAGTGGAAAGAAGAGATTCATAAAAGGTTTGGCAATAATGTTTGGAAGGGTAACATGGAAGAGTTATTTATGAAAGACAAATTTGATGCCAATACACACACAGATCCCACAGCTTGGTCTTTGAAGCAAAAGAAGAGAATTTCAGCTTTTGATCCAGATTCTTCTGAAGACAGAATAGTCAATAAAATTTTAAATAAAGTTGATGGTGATGCTAGAAATGCAATCAAGAGTCAACTCTCTACACCATATGAGTGGGACATGTTTCTAATGGTGTTCAAAGATATTTTTGAAAATACAACCATCATTACAAAGAAAATATATTTGAATAGACCAAGGAGACCTTTTATTGAAAACAGAGCCACCTTTAGGGATGATAAATTACAAGGTCCCTCTAGTACAAGAGTCCAACCAAGCACATCAGAAAGGAAGCCTTCCAGAGCATGCCCAAACTGCGGAAGTAAAGATCCAAAACATCAATGGAGAGGATGTAAAGATAAGAAAATAAATGTGATTGAAGAAGACACTGAAGAAAGTGATAATATGAATGATGAGTTTGACTTTCAAGGAGGACAACTCTCAGGGGATTCAAGCTCAGACAGTGAAGGAGAAAATTCTCCAAATCAACATCAACAAAATGTCTGCATGATTGATACTCATGAAGATAATGAGAAAAGCATCAATATATTGCAAGCGGAAGCAGATGTGCCTCACTCATGGCAAGATGACATGCAGATGGGGAATACAATTGATGCAAGATTACTGAAATCCAAACCAGCAGAAGGAATGGCACATACACTAGGACATCATGCAATGGCTCGAGCATTGGTAAACAATTGTAAAGTACCAATACTACTGGACAGCGGAGCATCATGCTCAATTGTGGGAAAACATTTCTTATCTGAAATTATACCAGACTGGCAAGAAAGAATCATGCCCAGTAGTCATGTGAAGTTCTCCGGAGTTGGCAGTAAACTTCATGCTCTAGGTGTCATAAGCTTACCAGTAATATTTCCACATGTTAAACAGTCAATTAGAATAAATGCTGAATTTGTAGTAATGGAAAATGCAAACAACAAGTACTTCATATTGGGCGCAGAAAACTTGAGCCAATATGGATTTGATATATTTCATAGTAAAGAAAGATATTTTACTATTGGCAATAATAACAAAAGTATTAAATTTGCTTTAATGCAACACAAAGAAATTCTATCAATTAAACCAGACAATACTATGGAGTCTCCAACAAATGAAGACATACATCAACTTCGAGGAAAATTATTGGAATCTGAGTTTGGACCGAATCTTACCTATAGTCAGAAAGAAGATATAATCCAGATGGTAATTAAATACAAGGATCAGTTTGGATTGGGAGAACAACCTCTGGGAGTTATTAAGAACTATCCAGTGAAAATAGAACTCACAATAGATAAACCTTACCCGCCTATCTTGAGAAAAGGCGCATACCCTGCTAGCCCAAGGAGTAGAAAAGAAATAGAAAAACACATTGAAGAACTACTTAAGATGGGCATAATACGAAAAGTAGGTAGTGATGAAGAAGTTGATATAACTTCGCCTGTTCTAATAGCATGGCATAATGATAAATCTAGACTTTGTGGAGACTTTCGTGCGCTTAATCAATACACCAAGCCTGATAGATATCCCTTACCAAGAATAGACCAATCCTTGACTAACCTTTTTAATGCAAAATATATTACTCTCATGGATATAATGAAAGGATTCCATCAGAACATCGTAGAAATATGTAGCAGAAAATACCTCAGAATTATTTGTCATTTAGGAATCTTTGAATATATAAGGATGCCTTTTGGAATAAAGAATGCTCCAGCTTTCTTACAAAGAATGATGGATACAGAGTTTTCGAAAGAATTAAGAGAAGGATGGCTCAAAGTCTACATTGATGACATCATAGTTTTTCATACCACATGGGAAGAGCATCTAGAAGCAATGGAATAAGTATTGCTAAGAGCCAAAGCCATGGGTATGACAATATCTTTAAAGAAATGTCACTTTGGTTTTGAGGAATGCAAAGCTCTAGGCCACCGTGTGTCAGGACTATGGGTATCAGTGGACCAGAACTCTGTAGCAGCAGTACTACAAAAACCTTGCCCTAAAGACAAGCAAGAATTAAGCTCATTCTTGGGATTTACAAGCTACTACAGAGCCCACATTCCAAACTTTGGGATCATTACTCGTAGTCTCTACAAACTATATGCTAAAGGCGTAGTATTTGAAATGACTAAAGAAAGAATTGATGCAGTAAATAAAATAAAACACATACTTACAACAGCGCCAATCTTGTTTCACCCTGACTTTGAGAAACCTTTTAAACTCTATGTTGATGCATCAATTGAGGGTTTAGGAGCAGCACTCCATCAAACACAAATAATTGATGGGAAACCAAAAGAAGGCCCTATTGTTTTTATATCCAGAAAATTGACAGACACTGAAAGTAGATATTCTTCACCACAACTAGAAGCTTTAGCACTAGTTTGGGCACTAGAAAAATTACACTACTACCTTGACGGCAGCTACTTTGAAGTAATAACAGATTGCACAGGAGTAAGATCTCTGACAAATCTCAAATCTCCAAGCAGACACATGTCGAGATGGATGATGGCAATACAAGAGTATAAACCATTCATGACAATTACTCATAGACCAGGAAAATTCCACAATAACGCTGATGGACTAAGTAGAATGGCATTACCCAATGATTCCAGTAATCCAGCATGGGAACCTGAAGAAATGGAGAGAGACATCCCTGTAATGGGAATCAGCTTATGTGAATTGTCTGAAGAATTTTTTGATGAAGTAAAGACTAGCTATCAAAAGAATAGTAACACAGCTAAAATCACCAGAATATTGTCTGCGCAGAATACTGATCTGAGCCTGTCAAGCACACTCAAACAACCTTGGAAAGATGGACTAGCTCAAGGAAAAATCTCACTTGAATCTGACCTACTATATTTTAGAGAAAAGCATACTGCAAATCTTGTAATAATAAATGCTGAACACATTCAACAAACATTGCACGTGTGCCATGATGAGTTTATGTCAGGGCATCTCTCAGAAGACCGGACAGTAGACAGAATCAAAAGCACAGCTTGGTGGCCAAACTGGAGACAAGACGTAGAAGAATATGTGAAGACTTGTGAAAGATGCCAAAAAGCAAACAAAGCCACGGGAAAAAGGTTTGGGTTACTTCAAAGAATAGAAGAACCAATGTACGCATGGGAAGTCATTAACATGGATTTTGTTACTGGTCTTCCACCATCATTAATTAACAATTACAACTGTGTACTAGTCATTGTAGACAGATTTTCAAAAAGAACCAGGTTCTTACCATGCTACAAAGAAGCAACAGCAATGTATATTGCATTACTATTCTGGGAAAGACTAATTAGTGATGTGGGATTACCACAAATAATCATCAGTGACAGAGATCCAAAATTTACTTCTGAATTTTGGAAAAGTCTGCATACACTTATTGGAACAACATTAGCTCTTTCCACCACGTACCATCCACAGACTGATGGTCTCAGTGAAAGAAATATTAGTACCTTAACTGAAATCATCAGGAGATATTGCACAGAAGGACTCTGTTACACAGACAAGGATGGACACACACATGACTGGCACACATTGCTACCAGCTCTAGAATTAGCATATAATAGCAGCATACATAGCACAACAGGAAAAAAGCCTTTTGAAGTAGAAAGAGGCTATTGTCCCAGATTACCAAAAGACCAGATAAAAAATAAAAATGTTGAATTTCATCCAACTTCTTTAAGTTTCTTTGATATGCTTGGTAAAGCAAGAGCTAGAGCAGCGCAATGTATTGAAGATTCTGTAACTTATAATCAAGAAAGATGGAATAAGACCCATAAAGAACCTAAGTTTGTAGTAGGTGAACAAGTTTTACTCTTGACCACCAATTTTACTAATCTACAAGGACCTAAGAAACTTCAAGACCAATTTGTTGGACCTTTTGTAATACTGGAATTTCATGGAAGCAATGCAGTGGAAGTAGCATTGACAGAAGAATTCGGGAGAAAACACCCAGTATTCCCAATTTCACTAATAAAAAAATTTCATGCTTCAGATAAGAGCAAATTCCCTGACAGAGAAATACCCAAGAAAACTCCTATCAGATTTGAAACTGACGGAGAAAAGATTTTCTCACATATCATAAAGCAAAGGGAAATACAAGTCAATGGTAAATCTTCAACACTTTATCTTGTAAGATACAAGAACAGAAGTGCAGATGAAGATGAATGGCTACCAGCTGATAAAGTACCCAATGGCAAGACAACGTTGAGAGACTTCAGAGCACAAAAAAGAGCTCATAAACCTTCTGAAAAGAAGTAATGACCTCCTTTGAGGGTGGGGAATGTCAGCCTTGGGTACATATACATGTACCCAAAACTAACTTATAATATTGTACTTTTACTTATAAACCTTATTACATGTACATACAGCTTATAAAACACATGTAACATATATTAAAACATATACAAACATCAATTACATATGTATATACACTTAAAAACATATGTAACATGTAATAAAATACCAATTACACCTCATAACTCAGTGTCAAGAGTTAAGATGCTTATACTACATAAAATACATAACACGTATATGTAATTATGTTATATCAATAATAATAATAAATAATAGTAATTATTAAACCCTAAACCACAGTGATGATACAATCAAATATCACTACAATTAGGTTTGGAGAGGAGGATATATAAACCCCTCCTCTCTCAGCCTTCAAGGATT
This sequence comes from Melampsora larici-populina 98AG31, assembly GCF_000204055.1. Lineage (NCBI taxonomy): Eukaryota > Fungi > Basidiomycota > Pucciniomycetes > Pucciniales > Melampsoraceae > Melampsora > Melampsora laricis-populina. Next base: position 943,047 of record NW_006768794.1, on the reverse strand, counting down.
TTCCCTCAAGCATTTTTACACACCTCTTTTAAAGAACACTTTAAAGTTCAATTGAAGTATATAATCAAGAGTCTTATAATAAATAAGACTAGTGATTCACTTCATTTCTTTAAGGAAGTTCCTGACTAGAAGATAAAGTAATTTCATACTTCACCCCCTTTTCTTTGGATCCTCTACTTCCCCCAAGTAGATTTATTCTTCAGGTTAGTGACCTTCCAATAAACTATCAGGTTAGTCACCTTCAGAACAACTACAGGTTAGTGACCTAGATCAACTCATAGGTTAGTGTACCTTCAGAACAACTACAGGTTAGTGACCTACATCAACTCCAGGTTAGTGACCTCTTGAATAACTACAAGTTGGTGACTTTATTACAACCAGGTTAGTGACCTCCACATCACTCTTCAATCAGTTACCTTGAAGATTGAAGGGGAGCTTTGGATCCAGCTTTCAACAAATTATATTTTTATAATTAACCTTGAACCTCCTTTTAAGGAGTCATTTAACTGAAGTCTGTCTGGATTTATCCAAACAGACCAGTTCTCCTCTTCCCTCTTCTCTCTTTTAACCTTATAATTTTATTGTAATACATCATATTGAAATATATCTTTAATTAACTAAAATAACCAACCCACCTAGCCATTTTTAGTGAGCATTGAGTAGTCTTTTGAATACCCAACCCTCACAAAGTGGATCTATTCAATTGATTGCTGTGTACACAAACAGACCAACAGAGTAATTACTGCACACCTGGGCCATTTCACCCACACTACATATGTGCAGCAAGCTAAGTCAATAGTTGTCTATCATGTACATACAGGTCTGCTCAGTTTTTTGCCCATCAGAATAAATAAATCACATGTTATACCACATGTAACTTTTTCGACTTTGAAATTTTTTTCCCAAAAATTCACTACATATAATTCTGTAGCTGCTCAGGCAATATTGTTGAAGCTATGTCTTAGTAACAGAAAGTGTGTTACATGCAGTTGAGTTGATGAGATCACACCAAAACATTGAGTCAGTGTATGTAGTCAATCTTTTGGAAGCTTTTTTCAATCTGAAAGAAGTTACAGCATGTATTACATATGAATAACTTGTCCTGATGAGCAGATAACTGAGCAGAACTGTATGTACATGATAACCACATATTCACTGAGCCTGCTACACATATGTAGTGTGGGTGTTATGGCTCAGGTGTGGAGTGATAGACCATTTTATGACAAATCATACTCCCAATCATTTTTCCCTGCCCACTTGGGGAACCCGAATAATGTCTGCAGTGCTTTTGAATACCCAACCCTCACAAAGTGGATCTATTCAATTGATTGCTGTGTACACAAACAGACCAACAGAGTAATTAATTCATTCTTAGTAAACACATGCATCTCAATGATTTCACAGTTGAAAGACATCAAGAAGTCAGTTGAGTGTTCTTCGAAATTTGGCTGTTCATTTATGAATTTTACAGATATGTATATGTACATCTTATCTTGTTTTGCATACTCACTGATCAGACTCTTTTATTTTGTAATGGTCTGTGTAGTGATTAGATTGAATTGCAATGTTTTTGATTGCCACTTCAATCCTGACCCCATGAAACCCATCTTTTAGAGGTGATTAGACAACTCTTTTGCAGACACCCTCAAAGCAACTAGATGCAGGAAAGGATCATACTCTTGGATAAGATTTAGGAAATTTAAGTCCACCACATTCCAAAATTGTGTGACACTTAAATACAAAATGCTGGTAAAGGCATAGTGGTTGAGGGAGTAAGGTACTTTTACAAATTCAATTAGAATTATTTGATGAACCAAAACAATCACTCATGTAGAACAAATAATATCTCTATGTCAATTCATAGGCTGATCTTGGAAAAGATTGAAAAGCCTAATTCTCCACTTGGATTTATCATGTTGAGAAACAACTGGATGACTTTCATTGCAATAAGATCCTTTCAGCAGACTCAGTCAAGCCCTTTGCATGCTTAGATGATGAAATATTACAATCTTTTGGTGGAATTTCAAATTCAATGGCATGTACAGGTTCCCTTATTAACAAATATCACATTAAGCTTCAAAATACTTACTACACTGTTTAATCACTTGGTAAGTGTTGTATTGTTCAAATATATTCAAGAATCTCACTGGATATCTCAATATTGTGACTTCTCTGTTGCAAAAAATTTTTGTCGGTTTGAGGTCACCCAGGGCGGCACCTGCCGCTGTGGTGATCTATTTATGATATTAAGCAAAAAAATTAATCATCTTTACTTTACCAGTTTATTAGCAAACTTCAATATAGCAGAGAATTCGAAATTCAGGTTTTCAGATCAATTGAAGCTCTTAGAGGCTTATGTATACTTATTAGATCATTATTATGTCATCTTATTTCAAAATTATTGTTAAGATCAACATAGTTTAATTATAAAGTTATTACAAAAAGACAGAAAAAGAAAAGATAAGAAAAACTCGAAAATAGAGGTATACAGGTTGGAAATGGTTTTTAGCTTATTTATAATTAAGTTATGGGTTTTATGAGGTTAGAATATGAAAGAACAACAGTTTATTATACAGGAACAATTTTAATCTTCAAGGTTGATAAGGGGAAACAGAAGTTATTAGCAGGAAGGTACTTTTTCGAAGCTGGTAAACAAGTTATGCGTGTAGGTTACATATGTAATGGTGGTAGTAGTAGAAATTAAGGTTGCCAAGAGGATTTTCCGGGATTTTTAAGGTTAAAGAAGATGATGTCATATTACATGAGCAAGAGAAAGAGAGTAGCAGCTGTGAAAAGTGAAGAAAATAGGTGAAAATCGTCGAAAATGGAGGTTTTCAGATAATTACATATGTCAAATGACGTCAGAATAAGTTGGTAGATAGCTCATTCAACGCAAAAGAGTGGATTACATAATGGACAACCTTTAAATCATTAGTAACAGAGGTGTATGTAAAAAGTTATAAGGGAAATAAGAAATTGGTGTGAATCTCGAATTTACAGTCACAAGTCACATGTAACACCAAAAAACCTTAACTTCACAACTCAATATCTTACTCATCACTCATCAGAAGTAGGTCTTATAGGTGTCAGAAATGATCAGTAACACGTGGGCTACAAGATGCACTTTAGTAATCAAAAATTGGAGCACATCTGAAAAAATTCGTAATCTCAAAAATTGGGTTTCAGCTAGTTTACAAGGAAAAAATCACCTGTATTCATCATAAGAAGTGCTGTACATTACATCATTGCGTCATTGATCACTTTTTGCTGTGAAAATTACATCATACATTAGTAACAAGATCATTACATTGCGTCATTACATGGTTTTTAGGGTTATTTAGGCGGATTTGATTGGTTTTTGAGGCTGTTGACTGTTGTAAAGATTGTTACATGTGGATATAAGTACTCCTTGATGATTTTAGGATTGTAGCGCCCTTTTCTGCATCTTATACCTTTGTTGTAGTGTTATAAATCATCATTTATTTACTATATTTGTACTAAGATCACTTAAATCCGCCCCTTCAAAGCAAGGAGAAATTTATTTACGTGTGTTAAAGACTACAAGTCTAATTGGGAATAATACTTACAACAGTATTGATAGTAATAAACATAGTGTGTGACTTTTTTGCGCTTAAAATCTGGGAATAATACTTAACAACAGTATTGCTTTATTTTCTCTGGTGCTTTATCTATTTCTCTGTTATCACAAAGTGGTCAGCAAGTGCCCTTGTGCTGGTTTCTTTGAAGAAGGCAGTCTTTAGGCAACTTCTACTATATTACACGTAGTAGATTATCCCTTCTTAGGTGTTGTAAAGCTCTTGTTGAGCTTTAAATACTACACCGCCACAGTATTAATTTATGTATGTGAAACTGTGATTTTGTCATGCTTCTGGGATTGTCATGTGTTTGGGTTACACTGACATGGTGGTGTCAGCCGCTAATTTGCTAGTCATATTTATTAGACGAAAACTGAAGAACTCTGTAATCAATTGATTCACCTAATTACTTTGAAACAAATGAAAGATGTATTACAATTGCGGTCAAGTAGGGTCAAGTTTGAGAGAGGAATGAATTGAACAAGTACTTGTACTACACATACAGCCCTTCATGAATTTATTTAGTTTTGTAAAGAACAATACCAATTGAGTTCATTCAACCTCTTTTGACCTCTTTTGACCTCTTTCCAGACAGTGACCCGGTAGGTAGGCCAAACTGAAGAACATCCACCATGGTCTCACCATGGTTCCATCCAATCTCTCTCTTTCCAGAGTGTTACCCAATACCTTTGGTCTCACCATTGATGTTGTCTGGCCGTTCCAACAGATCCGTGCTCATCCTGTTGCCTATGGCCACCAAATATCAATTCTCACTACATGTCAATTCACCACATCAACATCAAAGGAGGCTTTTCCAACAACCTGATACTTCCCTATTGCCATTTAAATTGTTTGGGTAGGTCAAATATCTCCATTCTATGGCCTCAATATCAAATCACAAACCAATGAACAGTAAATGATTGATTCAATTTCCTCTGGTAGCAAAATTTCTGATCAGGACTAATTGTTTTTTTTGGTTGAAACCGGAACCAATCTTGTCTCTCAAGTTTGCTTGGTAGCAAAGCTTCAATGGCTGATTTGGGCTTGAATTGGAACCAATCTTACCATTCAAGTGGTAAATGGTACCAAAAAAAACGTCCATCTCATGCGATGAGGGTGCATTCTAAATCTGACGCAATGAGGGTCCCTTCCAAGTGTCTGGACCATCACCTCAGCAATAAAAGGAGCCTTTGCATTCTCCAAATTCCCCTTTTGATCTCAACCAACTTCATCACTTCATCGATTCAGGTTACCAATCCATCTTCCTGGTGGCCCATGCAGGTGGTGTCAAAAGCCTTTTCACTCGTATGGCAGCTACCAAAACCAAGTCTTGCAATTGAATGACTCCAAGTCACTTGAAGATGATATTGCAAGTTGAACTATCACTTGCGCATGACACCAAAAATATTGAAAGCAAATAGAAACACAATCCCGAAATCAAGATTGAAATTGAAAAGAACAACGACTTTGAATCTCAGTCCACTTGCTTCTCAGGACTTGAAAAACTTGAGGAGTTTGAAGGTGGAGTCTTCCCTCAACAGGAAGAAATCAATCCGGTATTCATGGGATTAGATCCAGGTCTATTTGATGAGATTATAGGGGATCTTACTTTGTACCTGATTTTTTACACAGTGTGAAGTCCATACAGTCAGCTGGTACCTTTGTAGATACATCGGCTGCAGAATGGAATCCTTCTGATCTGTTTTGATTGTAAGTGTAACGGGGTTGGTCTATAACCCACGTAAAAAGAATCAAACTTAAGTATTAAGGTTAGGAAAGGATTTGAAACAGTAGGAAGATCCTAGGTTGGTTGAGTTTCAATGGGAAAGGAGTGCATTGGAGCTTTAAGTGATCTAGGGAAGTATTGGGTAAAGAGGAGACGGGCTTTCACAGGGGCCAAAATTGATGCTCACATGTATGTGAGCGTTGTAGACTTTCTTGAAGTCTCCAAAAAAGATTCATTTTCTTTCAGATTCATTCAATTCACAATTTTGGTTGTGTTCAGGTGATCAGCCTGTTTTGCTCACATTTTGCTTGACATCTCTTGAGAAGGCTCATTTCCATCTTGGATGAGCAATAACTGAGTCCAGATGAGTACTCAGGATCAGCTCATGAGTCACTGAATACTCAGCAATTTGGTCAAAATTACAATGAGCACATGAACTACACCTTCCTCAGGCTTCATTTCTTAGTGAAGGCCTGCACAGGGGCCGTCCCATTTGATATGCTCAGGAAATACTCAGTATCATCCCCTGGCTGGGTCATTGATGGGCCAGACTTCCTTGCTAAGGAATGAAACCTCATAAAAGAGCCATCCCCCTGCTCAGTTTATCTCAGCCGCTCAGCTAATCCTAAGTGATGTCCCCAGAATAAAGCTGCTCACACTGAGGGGCTGAGATCAACTGAGCAGCCCCTCAGCTAGTCCTCTGTGACATCCTTTGGATCCTTCTGATCCCAGGAATGCCCCTGAGGACTAGCTGAGCAGCTGAGCAGCCCCTCAGCCAATACTCAGTGACATCCTTTGGATCCTTCTCCCAGGAATGCCCCTGAGGACTAGATGAGCAGCCCCTCAGCCAATGACCAGTGAAATCCTTTGGATCCTTCTGATTGAGGAATGCCACTGAGGGATAGCTGAGCAGATGGGCATCAGGCTTCATTCTGGAGCCATGAAGTCTGAGGAAAGGCTGGACCTATGTGATCCATCCAAGGGATTCTGCGGAGAATTAGTCAAGAGGATACTCAGGTCAGCTCAGCCCCTAAGCTAATCATAAGTGGTGTCCCTTGAAGCCTACTGAACCAGGGAATGCCCCTCAGGATCAGCTGAGCAGCTGAGATAAACTGAGCAGATGGATCAGCCCTTCCTCAGACTTCTTTGCTCAGGAATAAGGCCTGAGGAAGGCTTAGTTTGTCTGCTCAGTCCCTGTTGATCACATAATCAGATGACAAGCAGACAGAAATTGGAAAGAAAAGGGAAAGAAAAGGGAAAGAAAAGGGAAAGAAAAGGAAAGCAAAATTGAACAAACATTGAAGAAAACACAAAAATTTCAACGCTCACACCTATGTGAGCATCTACTTTTGCCCCTGTGTTTGATGCTTTGAAAGAGGCTTGAGTTATGTTTTGGATCAGAAAGGTAGATGAAAAAGGTTTGGTTCCTTATGAAAGGTTTTATTGTGTTTTAGTGATAAAATGCAATAAGAGGTTTTATAAGAGAGAAATTGGTAAAACAGATAACTGTATAAGATAATTAAGGTCTGAGGTTTACAATGTTGCGGGAAAACCCTCTACCTTTTATACAAGGAAAGAATAATGTACTATGACTGTTTTACTGGCTAGGCAGGATTACAATAGGGTAATGCACATGATGTAATACAGCAGGAATAGTGACACTGGCCTAGTACCGGACTGATTAAATACAGGTAAGTTCATGTTTTGACTACTGTATTTGTGGCTGAGCCAGTCCTCTTCATTATCTATAGCAGTAGCCCTACTACATAAGAAAGGCAGAGAACCTTTATAAGGGTTTTTTTGGTGTTTTTTTGCGAAAGGCGCGCGCCTGCCGTGCCCCAGTGGCGCCGCGTCTACCACGAAGTAATTTCTTTGGGCCCAGGCGCGCCCACACCATGACCATTGACACATCATCCCAAGGAGAGCTCTTATCTGGCAGGCTCACCTCATCTTTCTTTTGGATGAGGCTGGTGAGTCAAAAGTTCAAATCTCACTTGGAACTTTGACACAAAATGATATTTTGAGGTCATGACGATTAAAAAGAAGTTGTCAACGCTCTCGTTTCCAGCCTGACCTCAGACTTGAAGTTGTCCCCGGGACCCAAGGGTCGAGTCCAGCTGCCGACACCTCAGGGACGGTGCGCGCCCCGCTGGTGGCAGACGCGTTTTGACAAGAGGTCCGCAGGCCCCGGAGAGTAGCCGTATCAGTCTTCACGGGAGACAACGGGAGACAACAGCTGTACAGCTTTCTGTACAGTGTGTCTTGATCAATCTGCCTGAAGCAGTACCCCTCTTAAACTTAACAAAGTCCCTCGCTCCGCGCGAGACGTCGAGCAAGGGACTTACGACTAATCGTTGCTTTTTGGCATGAACACTCAAAGCCTTATGTCTCCTTAAGTCCTTTTTTGCCATTTCTTGCTTTCCTCACTTATCACCCCAACCTTGACCTTCTGTGAAAATTGTTCTCCAGTTTTTTCTACATGTGTTTCAATTTAAGCAAGGTGGAATCAGTCACTTGTGAATCTGGTCTTAGAGATCTTGTCCAAGCTCTTATGTCTTCCTTGTAAAGGCCTGTACGGCCTGTATTTTTGCTGTACACAATTTGGAGGTTGTTGTGGGTTGTTACTATGTCAGAAAGGCAGAATAGTCAGACTTAACTAAGTCCAAAGCTGGAAAGGTGCCCTGCACACTGCATACGCGTAAAAAAAACAGCCACGCTGATTTGTCTTTGTTTCAAATAACCCATGGTGTTTTTATCAGATTGGCTGGATCCTTTCTTCCCAGTGTTTGACTGATTTGTTAGTTATTCTCAAGTTGTTTGGAAGATTAATTTGATCGCCATAGTTTTTAGAAATCCCTTGCGATCAAGAGAAAGGCACTCCTTGTTACAAAAATGCCGCGGTGAGAGGCTCAGGAATGCGTGATGGACCACATACGACAAAATTTCTAAAGACTGGGATGATATCCAAAATTTTCTGATCAAAGTGGTTCTTTGACTGTAGACGGCCTGACGCTCCTCTAAAGGGCATGAAATGGATCGGCAGCTGTGGATGGCCACTCGAGTCCTGGTAGGCAGAAATTGAATTTGGAGTTTTGGTTTGAAGTCCAAAACAGGCCTGTACAGACCTCCCCATACAGGCTGCAGTAGTAACAAGCTTCAAATGGGTAGACAGAAAACACCACGCCAAATATCTTTAATATAGTGGTATGGACGTGTGTAGAAAAAACTGGCGAACAACTTTTATAGAAGGTCCAGGTTGGGGTGATAAGTTAGGAAAGCAAGAAATGGCGAAAAAGGACTCAAGGAGACATAAGGCTTTGAGTGTTCATGCCAAAAAGCAACGATTAGTCGTAAGTCCCTCGCTCGACGTCTCGCGCGGAGCGAGGGACTTTGTTACAGCCGTTGTAATATCTACTGGCAGATTTTTGAAAAGTTGTGTCGCTGCCAGATTTAACTTTTGAAGTCAAAAACTCGAAAATTATGTCACTTTGAGAGTAACTCAATTTTTCTTGTGCTAGATCTGACCAATGGGCAGTAGAGTTATCAGTCTCAAAAGGGTTTTTTGGAGTTTTTGACCTCTACATTAAGTCTGGCGACAACACAATGATCTAAAAATCTGCCGATAGATCTTACAACGGCTGTAAGTTTATACCCCTCTGCACCCCTGCGTTTGTCTGACTCGCAATCGACTCCCATCCAAGCTCGTCACTACCGTTCTATTATGTCTTTTGCCATCATGCTTTTCAAAAACATCGCCAACCGCTTGAAATTTATCCCAGCAATATGGTGAAATCTTCAATTTGAAGATTTTGTCAGCTTGGATGAATGGTCCATCGCAACGTTTGGAGCAAAAGAAACGGAATGAAAGGTCAAAAGGAAATTACCGTTTGATTCAAAAGAAATATAAAAGAATGAACTCGATTTGAGTATTTCAATCATTTCAAACCCGATTTTAGTTTTTTGAATAGATCGATTGATTAAAAAACCAAAAGTATGAAATGATCTCGTCATATTTTCCACATCGTTATATATGGTGGATGAAATGTCAGTGAATTCGCTGGAAGAGTTCAACATTATCATAACCCCTCCATTGATTATCCATAAATAGTAGCTATCAGACTTTGCATCCCTGGGATCAACGCGCAAACCCCGCCGCAGCGCGCCGCATTTTGGGCCAACTGAGACCGCAGCGGGATTTACCCCAGTGGCTACACGTCGCCACCGCAGCGCTATCCCTGTGAAAAAAAATCCTTTGGGCAGCGTGGCGCGCCAAAGTGGGGCCCAGCGCGCCGCAGTTTAGACCCCTGGGGCTCGTAACAGGCAAAAACACAGAGAGTAATCATTTCAAAGCATTACTATGACAACATCTATCCTAATAGACATGGTCTTTCTTTCCAAAGCAAACAATAACTTGAGTCAATCTAAAATTTCGATTTCCACCCTTCTTTTCTTTTTAGCCTGCTCGTCTGAGTATGAATTCACATATTTGATGGCATCACCATAATCACCTCCAGGATCTACACCGTCCCTTGTCCATTCGCGAGAACATACTGATCTGGTAATAGTGAGTGGAACCAGCCCCGTGCGATCCTGCGAGCAGACATCTGCTGCACCGGAGAAGACCCGTTCGGCCGCGCAAGTGGTACCTGTGACAGCCAGATAATCACGTGCCAAAACAGCAAGTACTGGGAACACCGCCTCGTTTGCCTGTTGTAGATTTTGATGAAGTGGTTAGTTGAGTTGTAGTAGAGTTCAAGGGAATGACAGATTAATTAAGTAGCACTTACATTCCACCAATCTAAAGGAGTCTTCGTTTTGTCAAATTCCCGCTGACCCGCTAAGTAAGATTCCAACTCGCCTTCTCTGGCGGTTTGCTGAGGGTTCGAATTGATAAAGTCATTGAAATCGTCGTCATCATCAACTGGAAGAGGTACATCAACAGTCGATTGTGAAGGTTCGGTTTCTTTCTTGGCAGTTTCAAGGGCATCAGCGAATTCTTTGGTAATCAACGTCATTGCCAGGTCTTTTTTCTCTGGGTAAACTTTTTGAATGTAAGCAAGTCGATACCGTGGGTGCATCACCGTTGCAAGTATCAACGCAGAGCATCCAAGAGCCTCGTCTAGATAAACTTTTAACTGATTTAACATGACACCCATCATATCTTTGAGGGGTTTCGAAGTCGATTTGACCTGGGCTTCGGTGAGAGCTTTGATGATCCGGTTATATTCCACAAGAACCATTGCGCCAGAGGGGAAGTCCCCCTCCATGCGTTTGGTACCAATGGAGAATATCTGCGTGAAAGGAAGTCACACATTAACATAAAAAAAGTTATAATCAATAGTAAAAGACTTTACTCATACCTCTAGGACCTCGTTGAGGGCCTCGATGGCTTCCCATTCGTCGTCATAGATGGATGTTCCTTTGAAGAATTGTGTTTTCTTACGATCCGCTGAGAGCATCTTGTTGATGATCTGCAATGTGAAACGTTGGGTTAGTTTGATTTTAAAAGATATAAGTCAAACAGTTATACCTCTTGAGCCGCAACCATGCAAGTACGCGAGTCGTAAATGACATTCCACCGGATGCCGTAACCAGCAATGGGGGTGCGATGCGTCACTCCTGCTTGCTTACATAGGCCTCTGAATTCTTGTCGACGCGAGTGTGAGCCAGCAAGCTTCTTGCTGACAAAATCAACCTTTTCGAAAAGGTGTTAGTAATAGTTTGTTTACATTAAAGAAAGTGTGAACTTACCTTTTGAGCAGCCGTCGCAAATATGTTACCTATATGCTCAGCTTCAATGTCTGCAATTTCGGGCGTAAGATGAAGAAGATCTTCATCATCCTCGGGTCCTTGAGGCCCTTCGTCTGGAGTGTCATCTTCGGATTTGTCATCGGAATCGACTTTGTCAATGTCCACGTCTTCGTTGCCGTCATTGAGCTGGAAGGTTGGAATGGGAATAGCTGCATTGCCGTCAGTGGTAGGCTTAGAATGGCCTGAGTGCATCGAGAGAGCCTTCAATCCGGCCTTGACCACCAAGGCCAGCTTGTGGCAGTAACACCGGGCGTGCATCTTAGCACTGTCCCAGTCTACCAAATCTTCAGCTGCTGAAAACATGGCTGCCATCTCGGCAGCCATGGTGAAGTTGTTGGAACCAGAGTCGGTAGTCTGACCAAGCACGTGGATAAATAAAAAAAAATCAGCTATCGAAATGAGGAAAAAGATACAAGTTCATATAAGAAATACTTATTTTGTTGTGCAGTTTATGTCGGATAAGGTATCGTGCCACCGGTCGAGCCAAAAGAGATCCATAGTGGTTCCATGCAACCATCTTAAGGGTTAAGAGCACCTTGCAGTACTTGAAATCAGAGTCTATGTAACAGGCAATCAAAGCAATAAATGCATATCGATTGCCTCGGGTTGTCCATACGTCGTGGACCAACCAAATGCGACTCGTGTTATTCTGTCAAGGCAGGAACATCAGATTACAATATCAAATTAATTCGAAGAATCAGTTACTTACCGCTAATTTTCGTAAAACTTCAGAATGGAGTGATTTGTAAAATTTTTTGGCGGTCTGGGCTGCCCAGGTCGGAGATCTCATGTCGGCATGAGGATTGGCCAATTTGAAAGCGCTTCGAAGCATCACGTCAGAAAATCGTTGCCAAGCCAGGGCGTGTCGTATCACCCAGATCACCAAGATGACATTAAGCATCTCAACCGTGAAAGCTGGTCGGTCAATAAAGGACTGCATCATCTTGCCACTTGCCGTGGCAGCTTGTTTGGCTTTCTGCTGTTGCTGATAAGTGGCAGGAAGCCGTAAACCGGACTTGATTGCCTGCTTACGTCCTGAGCAAGGCCGTCGATCCTTATCGCCATCGCGATGAGCATAAAGGTTATCATTCGATTTGACCCCGCGAGTGTAGTATTCACCACACCAGTTGCATGGGTAGTACCGCTTGAAAGGCCCTGTCTTTAGATAGAAAAAGGAAAAAGATTCAATCACAAAAGAAGATGTTCAGACTAAAGTGAAAGAAAGACTCACCTCCCCGTCTTTGTGCTTTGGCGTTCCAAAATACTTAAGAAGTTCCACAACATCGCCCTTTTTCCCTGGCCTTTTTTCGGTTTGGTCATCTTCAGATGAGTCCTGGTCGACATCGACTACGGTAGAGGCCTCTTGGTCCTTTGTTGCCTAACAATCGCACCAGCCAAAGAGGAAAGTTCAATCTACAATCTTGATAGATCAATATGAATCAATATAAGTAATATTAACTCACTTTTGATTTGCTGACCGTTTTCTTCTTCTTCAAAACCATTTTATTGGTTTCATTACTGTCAGGACCAGTAACTTCGTCACGAGTTCATTTTCTAGATACCGGTTGAGTCTGAGGGATTGAAACAGGTGATTTGTTAGGGTTCTTGGTGGCAATAGACAGCCTGCGTCGAGAATCCGACCCGGTGAACACAAAACCAGGTGATGGTTGTTGAGGTGAGCGAGGTCTTAGTTCGCGAGCTGGTGTGGATTGGGGAATTCGAAGTGTCGCAGATGATACCTGAGAATTGGTTGCAGAAGTAGAGATCGAATCCATCATGGAGAAGGGGTCTTTGAAAACTTTGATAGTGTTCTGATTAAACGAAAGATGGATTTGGGTTGAAGTTGAAGAGAAAGGCTTTTGAAATCGATTCGTTAAGAAAAGTTTCGAAACAGGGAATGGGAAGAGATACAACTGGCACTGGGTAAGAAATTGGAAAGGGGGAATGAAGCGGAACTGTCAGAGGTGGTTTGGTTGCGTTTTCGATATACCAGATAAAAAAACTCACCCTGTTTCGGCCCATCTTGACTTCCTTCCCCATTTGGAAGGAATCTTGAGGAAATCAAACGACGAGAACGCTCTAGAGAGGGACTACTACAGCCAAGGGGTGTTGAACTTTGATGGAGTTGATCTGAGCGCCTCACTGGGACCCAGGGTTCCCCCTGGGGTCCCGAAAAACGGACAGCGGCGGGGTCGGACCCCAGGAATAACCGCGGTCCGGCGCGGGGCAACCCCAGTGACCTCAATCACGACTGAGCCTGCGGGGCGACCCCAGCGCTATCCCCGCGCTGCCGCAGTTTACAGCGGGGGGGTTTGCGCGTTGCTGGGATGCAGCTTACATTCTTGAGATGCATGTCTGTACAAGCTCTTTTGGTGCTTGTGTCTGCGGGTAGTGGTGTCTCCCAGTGTCTACTCGGTACTTAGTCTCTTGTTTGTCTCTCGGTCGTCTATTGTCTCCCGTGAAGACTGATACGCTTACGCTCCCGCAGGCCCAGGCGCGAAAGTGTCAAGCCCCTGTCCCGCCAATTTCAGCCATGATGCTCCTCATGAGTCCTTATCAGCAGAGGTTCGTTCTCCCAAGTAGGGATTGGTTATAACAGCCTGCTCGAAATAAGACAAAACGACCAATTTATCTGCCGAACAGCTGGCTCGGATTTGATTGATTCCTCATAAGCCGCACTACCAGCTATTTCAATGTACATATCTTCTTGGGTATATTTCCGATGAGGACTAAATAATCTCTCTGAGTCATACTCTCGAAATAGCCTTCATTGAAAGAGCCTCTGTTCCTGATTTTGGCTGGAGTGTCATGCTATGATTCAAAGGCTTCTGCGAAGGAAGGCGTCGGTGTTGAGGTTGAGTTGCAATTCGTCAGAGAAAGGACAGCGTCTCCGCAGTAATCACAGGAAAGGTCCAGTCCACCTGCTTGTCAAAGCGAAACGGCAGGTGTAGGTTGAATGAGTTCAAAGACCACTAAGAGATTAGAAAAACGGTTAATCTCTATGAAAATCAACATCAACTGATCATGCGTACCTTTTATTTGAAGACTTTAATAATGAAATCAATCAAACTGTCATCAAAATTAAATTATGGTGTTTTTAATCAGTCATTCGCATCATCAATGGATCTTGTTATAAGTTCATCAAGTTGGTCAAGTTGGTTGTCTTCCCATTGATCTCTGACATTTACAATATATCGTTAACTTTTCATACTTCCTAAACTTTAACCTCTCATATCAAAACTTGACTCTATTCCAAAATGTCACCACAAAATTATTCATCTTCTCAATTCTCAAGAGCTGTATGTGATTTATATCTTGATGGTTTGGTAATGATGACCTCTTTAGACTTATTTTGTTCGTTTTGTTTCTTTTGGTTTTTGGATTAGACGATCTTCGATGATGAGGTGAGGAGTAAGAGAACCGCTTTGGATTTAGATCGTCCCAGTTTACCTGTAAGTCGATTTCATTTTCCGATCTGGTTCCATGACTGAGCTTTTTAATCTTGATTGTCGAATCATTAGTCGATTCTCCCTAGTCAAGATAATGGCCACATCTTGTCATCTTTTCGGCTGGTGAGTCAACCGACTTTTTAATTATCTTTGAAGTTGTCTCCTTGAATGTTAATTGATGTTTCTTTCCATTAATCATTTTACAGAAGATCAAAAATGGAGTCTCAAAACTCAAGGTATTCTATAGGTCTTCACCTTCGAATCAAAAACAAAAAAGGAACACAGTAAACCTAGTAAGTACCAACATATCTCTACATTCGTTCGCCATACCAAGCGATCATAGAGTTTACAAGATGACTTTGTTGACATCATTTTTCATCACCTTCATCTTTAGGTGGTCTTGACTTCGGATCAAAAATCTCGAAGATCATATAATACGGTTTCTAGCTCGAATGAATCAGACGAGGAAGGTTCAAGTACCCTGAAAAGCTCATGTCCAATGATGCTCAAGGTACCTGAACCTGTCCTCAGATCCATAAAAGAAGAAACCGAAGAGAAACGAAAACTTCAAGCTCTTGAATATTTAGAAAGAGCTAGAGAACAATTAAAAAGACATTATCAAGTTGATGTTCAACATCTTTCGATTGATTGTGATTGTAAAACAAAGGATGAAGAACCACTTTGGCAAGCTGAATTAAGGCAACATCGTTGGATATCTTTTTTGAAGGAAAAAGAAGTAGAAGGTTTAGAATTGAAGGTTAGACAAGAAACACTTTGGGATATACCTGAAAAGGTTCCTTTTGTTCATTTTGAATGAACATTTTAGGAATCGGTGTTTAACTTTTGATGATATATCCTTTAAAATCGACTTGATTCCTTATCATGTTTTACTTGTACTTTTCTATGTTTTCTAGTTTACCTTGAATACCATCTGATTACACTTCTTGTTTTCTTTTCGTTTTTCGGTTTTCTGTGTTACTATGAATCATCACTTTTTCAACTTTTATCAGTAAATCAGAGTTTACAAATATAACCCGCATCGTTTTGTAAGTTGTGGGAACATGTAACACGTAGAGCTCAACATTGATTGACCTTACAAACTTAATGTGAGCAAAGTACCATATGAGGGTGAATATAGGCAGAGAGGTGAATATGGTCAACAAGAGTGCATATGGTCGATGAGAAAGTATTTCGGACAATGGTCAACACCTCCATCGGTTCTATTCACACCATCCATGCGAGTAGATCAGGCTCGCTCCAGTCCAGAGCAGATGAACTTGTACTAGCACTGGCATCAGATCGCATGGAAACATCAGGATTCCGATTTCCAAGAAGTAATATTCTTCGTTACACTCGTACTAAAACAAATCCCTCAATCTCTACAACCCACTAGACTACAAATCTGTAACATTCTTCTTCTCTTCCATCCCTCTTTACGGAAGCTCCTTTTACCGATCATCAATCCATAGTTCATCAACACCCCCCCCAGAAATTAAAGAGTTCTTGATTCGTGCCATGAGTCAAGAATTCATAATGCCACACTTTAGTTTCTATGACAAATCTTTGTCTCGATCAGCCTCTATCAATTGGCGTGAGAGAAGATGTCATGACGAATTCTTGTCTTCTGCGATCTTCTTGCTTTACATCTTCTTGCGACATTTTTTTTGTGGAATCGTGGTGTCTTGAGAGTACAACAATAAATTTTACCTTTATAAGAGCAGGCTTGAATGAGGGTTTCCGGTCCTTTCCCTCAACGTTTCTCAATTCTGGTTTTTGGAAATTGTTCAACTTCCTACTTTAACGATTTCATTTCTTTTAATTGATACATTTCGTTGATCGAAATCTTTTAATCTTCTTTTTGTTAGGTTTCAAAGTATACATCGTTGTTAATTTTTGTTGATTCATCATCATCATCATCATCCTTGAAGATTTTCTTTGAAACTTATTTGACTTCCTACATAAACACAAAAAAACTAGATAAAGATGGGTTTAACTTTCAAAACGAATTTATTTTTTGTTTTAATTTTTTTCTATTCAAGTTTCATTTATCAAAGTATTTCAAGTTCATCAAGTATCGTCAATCCAAAGTTTCATAAACGAACATCGATTCATGAAGCTATGATTCTAAAAAGAGAAGATAAATCGAATCTAACAGGTCCAAATCAAAACCTAACAACTGGAAACGGATTAGATTCAAATTTCACTGGTAGCGGTGGTACTACTCAGGATGGTAATGATTATCAAAACTTAAACGATGATCAAAATCTTACTCAATCGGATAATGGAAACTCAAATTTAACGGATGGCAATGATACTAAATCCAATCATACTTCGATTCCTAATTCTATTAATTTCCCGGGTGAAGAAGGAAAACCTGAATGTGAAAGTGGTGGTGAAAAATTAATTGAACATGATTGTAATCGGTTTGTCTTTTTAGTTTTAATCAAACTCGATGTCTTCTGGTATATTGATTGTTTCTTTTTTGAATTTTAGTGCTTTGCTTGCTCTTGGAACTGGAATTGCTGGTAAGATTAAATTCTTGAGGGTCAGTAATGACACAGCTACTGGAACGTTTAAAACTTGTAAAGTAAGTCTTTTGATCAAATCTGTAGAGTCTTGGGATATAATCTGATATCGACTCATTTGATCTTAATACAATTTAGGTTACTGTGCAAAGTCTGGATGGTAAACCAGTCCATGTGTAAGTCAATTGATTTTTCAAAATCACATGTGTCTAGATTATTTTTTTCTTATTTTTTTGCTTTGATTTGCAAATAGTTCAAAAGGAAGATTAGAACATGGACCTGGATATGTTGATTTTATGAAGATTTGTAAAGGACAAGTGAGTGAAATTTACTTTGTTCACTGATTTCCTGTCTCTTCTTAAAGTTTGGTAAAAGTCAATTTGGATCTGATATATAATTTTCTTTGTTTCGTAGCCTGGTACTATGATCTTAGGTGGAGGTGAATTTGGAATGACAATTGAATCTTCTGAATGTGATGGTCAATAAAAGTATTTAGATTTTCCTTTTCATCAATCTTTTTTTCAACTCTTTACTTTCAATTTCTCAGAAATATAGACTTTGCTTTTCTTCAGGTTTTCATTTTGATTAATAAAAGATGTTTGACTTCTGTTTTTTTGCTTGAAGAAGTTGAGATCTTTTTGTCAGTGGTAGAGCTTGAAAATGTCGCGTCATTTTTTGCTTGAGAGGTCTAGAAGCCAAACTTACCAGAAGTGGAGATTGAGACACAAATTTTCTTTGTCAACAAACAAGTGGGTAACAATAGTGGTGTGGCTAGACTTGTGTGAAACACTGACACCTAGTAAGAGTGATATCTTGAAGAAGAAAGTTACCAAGAACATCGTACCGAAACTTGCCCATATGCTTCCTGTGTTAGCTGCTGCTAAGCGATGCTGCTGTGGCGAACTGCTAATAATCATGAAGGGTTACCCACGTCCTTGTGTCATCAAACCCCACCTTCGAGGCGTTTTCCTGTCTCCGTTAATGAACTCTAGATGAAAGGATATAGTTCGGAACATTGTATGTCGAATAAGTGGTCAATTTCAAGGGTAAAAAGGTCGCATTTGGTACTCCGGTGGCCAGTCTGTCTGAAGTGCATGTGGGTAACAGGGTTTTCGAACCAAGTAAGCAATACTCATAATTACTTTCGTCCGAGTATCATCCTCAATACCAGTTACTAAATGAAGTGAGTCTGATTCTTTCCTCAACGTGGGTTCTCCTGGGAAGATGAAGTAGGGAGATCCCGACTTGAACAGCCGTGGTTTGATGCCGATGACTTAGATGCTCCATCAAGGCCACTAAGGCAGTAGACCCATGTTACTTTCTTCAACAGGGTATTCTTCTGATGACAGGCCTGACTGTTGGGACAAAGGACATCACGTTGCTCACTGGTGCTTTTAGTGCAAATTGAACACCACTTTCAAACCTATAAAAAGTCACAGGTATGTTAATCTTTTACCATCATCATTCCACATCATCTCTTTCCAAGCAACAAGCATAGTTCTTTTGTTTTCGCATCACTTTACTTCTTAGTACCTGGCTGGACTATATCATTCGAACTTCTTTTTTGATTGTTGATAACATCTGTGATAAATTTTCATCCAACTTGAAACACCACCTACTTCGTCTCCATTACAAAAATGCTTTCCATCTTTTCTCTTGTCACCGTCGCTATCTCTGCCTTTGCTATGCTAGAGGGAGCAACAGCTGGTGCCGTGCAAGCAAACTCCAAGTATGCAACCTCTTCTGTCATACATCTCTAATAATCCATCCACTGACCCCTTCTTCCACGGTGTAACAGTGTGATGTACAAACGTCAATCTGACTGGTTCGCTTCATCGAATGAAGCTACAGGCAAAAGGTATGTCATACACATTTATAGAGTCCAAGTTTCAAATCCTCCATTCTGACTGAAATACTTGACTCTTCAGCTTCGAGAAACGCATGATGGGAGTCGGACAAGTCGGACAACAATCACAACAACAACAAAAAGTTCCACCTTTTCTGGTCAACATCATCATCAAAAGGCTCTCAGCGGATTTGGCTGACACCATTGCTAAATACTCAAAAGTCGCAGAAGCTGGTAAAAAGATGCCAACTAGCGGTGAGCTTACTGCCGCCTTGAAGAAAGCGATGAAAGAAGGAGGCGACGATCCTGTGGCTCATGCCCAAGCGACCAAAGCGGCTATTGATGGTCTTGCTGAAAGCAAGCTTTCTGGATCCGACTCCGCTCCAAAGACTGACTCCGCTCCAAAGACTGACTCCGCTCCAAAGTCTGACTCCGCCCCAAAGTTAGTTTCTTGTTTTATTTTGACTTGAATCTTTAACTCATCTGTTGAATTGTACACTATCTTAGGCTCAGTACTCGTCAAGAAATGACTGCTTCAACTTCGGGTTCAACAGCTGAAGCTCCTAAATTCAAAGATTCTGATGTCCGAAGATTTGCCAATGGATTCTTGAAAATGGTCAAAGCATTTGCCGAAGCTAAGATGGCTGGTGGAAGTTTACCTACTGCTGAAGAAATCGCTCAACTCCTTCATCGTCTACAACAAACTCTTGACCAAAGTGACCAACGCAAAAGTGCTCGTGCCACTCACGAGGCTTTCATGGAACTTGCTGCCAGCAAGTTTCCTGCCGGCAAGAAGCCCTCCTTCGACACCAAGGCTTCTAGTGATTCAGACTCCAAGACATCCGATGCCTCGTCTACCAAGTCAGCTGATAGTGATCCTACCGCCACCAAGAAGCCAACCACCTCCACTGCCGCCAAGAAGCCAACCACCTCCACTGAAAAGCCTGATGCCAAAACTACCACTGACCCTGTAGACACCCAAACCACAGGCCAATGAGCTTGATTGCTTTCACACTCTTTTGACTCAATCACATGAATCGTCGATTTGACATCGATTTGATGATTCCCTTGTTTTCTCTGATCTCAATTTTCATCTACTACTGTCTTTTAGGATTTCTTTTGCTGCATCTCGACATGTTCTCATTACCTTTTCTTTATCTGTAAGATTTGTAAACCCGACCCAAAACTCACAAAAAAAATGTTTTCTTCTATCACTGTACGATCTGATGATCAAGAAAAAACTGGTGTGCAATTTGTAGCAAAATGTAGTTCTATGTACAATTGAAATTCTGTGTTTGAAAATGCAAAAGAATGACAACTGCTTATACCCAAAGAGTTACCCAAACTATTCATTCACGTTTTAAGGTTCACAATTGCACTGCCTGTGGAGAACATGAATATTTATTGGTCTCCTCAAACTGAAAAACTGATTCATAGAAGATAATATACCCATACCACCAGATTATGGTATCTTTGCCACTTGCTTGAGGCATCATATGCGTAGTTTCTCCAATGCTATATCGACGAACCATTCTTGACAATCGACGACGAAGACCGAGTGACCCGTTGAGCTTCAATAACTTGCATACCCCAGCATAAGGTTTAGATGCAAATATCTAAAGTTGATTGAATTGTGTGCTTACGGTGTAACCCAATCACAAACATATCAAGACCTCCACAGAAAATAATTCAAGTTGTCTTTCAGAAACCACAAGGGTGTGAATATGAATTGTCAAAAAAACTTTCACAAATCTTCAGACTCGCGAGATCAAGATGTGTTGAGCTTCTGTCGAGGCGTGGCAAAGGAAGGATATTCTTGCCGGAATAAGGGCAATTTCAATAATTCAAAAACTTATATACGAAGATATCCAATTTGATCCTGAATAAAATGAGAACAACAAAGAACAAGAGATGGAAATAAAAAGATGGAACTAAAGAGATAAAACTAAAGAGATAAAACTAAAGAGGAGTTACAAACGTGAACTAAATTATCAATTGATTGCTAACTTGAAGACTAAGCTGTTTGGATTAATCACACTAGGAGATCTAATACAAGAAATCACCAAATGGAAAAAAAAGAAAGTCAAACCATAGAATCAGAAACTACTACAGAAGTGAGTAAGAAATCCAGATTGAGATGCTTATAGGAAATTCTCTAGAACAAGAAGACTTGCAACGATCGAATATGAGAAATAAGATACCTAAATGCAATGTTTTTTTGTACTAGCACTTTTCTACATAGAAATTAATCTTCATACATCTGTAAAGGATCAAATCAGGGCGAGAGACTCTAGCTGCGAGGTTTATTAGATCTGGGATGAATCCAAGTTCTTCAACCAATCCGAAACAATAGATTTGTCGCCAAAGACTGGGTGATCAAGCTCTTGAAGTTGAGCCCATTTCTCGAGTGCGACTTGCGTGATTGGTGTCGTGCCCTTTAAGTCGCCTGTTGATTCTCCGAATTTGCCTTTTAACTTAAAATCGTTCACCTCAACGATGTCCTCGAAGCTCAAAGAGTGGCTCGCAAGCGAGGCCACTGAACATCCAGTGTCGTCCATCCAGCTTTTCTCTCTCTCTTGTTTGGAGTGATTGGAAGCAGATGTAGAGATCCCAGAGATAGGTAACACTCTAGTAGAAAGTGACGTAGAGGCTGGATCAAGTTGAGGCTCATTGTTGACTTGTTCCTTTGATCTCTCAGATGATGATGTGATAGGATTAATGGAAAATTTAGCATGCCATTCTTGTCCGATGGCCGATAATTGCTGAGCTTGAGCGGCCAAGATTCTTTCGAGTGCATCAGATGTGGCACGACTTCGATTGGTAGACGTTGTGGGTGATAATCCAGGAGCAGGTTGTGATGAGAAAGAAGTGTCGGGTAAAAGATGAGTATCAGATTGATCTGATGAATCGGAAAGCCCATCCAACGATCGACCATCGTAAGGTGTAAAATCTCCATCTTGAGCCTCGATGAGCTATCACACCAAGACAAGTTTGCAACATACTTCAGCAAACGTATTAATGAACAAATAATTAGTGGCACGGAATCTAGGACTCACGAAGTCTGGTAGTGGGAGTGGCGGGAAGTCAGCCATTGAATCTTGTAGGTGGTTGAGTTGATGAGTCGAATTTGAAAGTCTGTTGGAGCACTTTCATGTAAGTTTGGATCCGGTGCACACACAAGAAGAGAAAGAAAGAATTTACTGAACTCACGGTTTGGAGTGTGTTGAGTAGGAAGTCAATTGTTGAGATGATCAGAGACTGAGTGAAGGGAAGGAAGAATCAAGGGATTTGGGATTTAGAATTTGATATACTTTTGATCAAAACCGTCTCGTGCGTTCAAAGCTAAGTAATCCATCCTGCACAGAGCTAAGATTGATGATTATGTTGATTGAGATGTTTGCCCTGAGCCGTTTCTTTCCAAGTCCAAAATCAAATATGTAGAATGAGTCAGTTTGATGAGTGTAATTTCTCTCTTCTTGATCGAATCTGCCAAGAGTAAAGACCAGTTGAGGAAACTCAGCATACAGTATGATTTTGGTCACTTTCGTGAGGCAAAGGAAACAGAGCTTTAGGTAGCCACTTTCCTTGACCATCATGATGACCGCAGGAAATAGTTTGCCAGAATCAAGGATGAATCGAAATCGAACTTGAAGAGTCAAATCTTATACTGGGGGACGGTCACGGAAGATGTGGCATGCGAGTATTGGAAAGGAGCAGCGCAGAATGGAGATGCAGAGTCGCATTGAGCATTTCCCGGCAAGTATTGCCCTTACATATTGGTATCATCAAACAACAAATGAAGTAAAGTATGCCAAAAACGTGCACCTCTATAAAGCTTCGTTTGATGCTCATTCCAAGTGTGCGATTCAGGATTTACAAGAATTGTGAACTGCAGACGGAAATATGACATGACTGAAAAAGAAGACTCCACTGTGGATCACAACAACTCCAGTTAGAGAGTTCAGAAAACCACACAGTTGAACCTGAAATCATCAGATAGTCTCTTTGGGTTCCTTGAGCCCTGAAGTGATCTGCTAAAACAGTTTGCACACACTTGGTCCGTTCATTCGGGACTTTCAAGGGTGCTGAGGTGATAGCAAACGAAAACTGGGTAAATTTCCCCTCGTTGGTTCAAAGGTTATAGAAGAATCAAAGTTAATCTCTTTGATCGACTTGAAAAGATAGAGGAGATCTGCTTCTCGCCTTTGATGGTAACTTTTTGTGGCTGAGGGATAAAATCGATCATCGCCAAGTCATTATTTGCAAATCAGGCATTTCACTTTACAAGGTGTACTTCATTGATCCGATTAATCACAACATTTGGCTTCTTCATCTTTACATAATTGTTCTAGTTTTGATTCTGAATATCTTGTGAAAAGAGTATGCACTCGTGCTGAGAAGGCTTCTTCATTTCTGTGTTTTTGTCTATAAAAGGTGCTTGCACTCTGGAATGTTAATCACCATTAACATGGAAAGGACTTGTGACCTTCCATTGATCCTTATGCTCCCCTCAAAGCCTAATGGTATCTACTCTTTTATTCTACATCTGACTGGAGAGCAATTGAAGAATCAACACTTGCCCTCTTTCCCCCACTTCATAGTCTCACACCAAATGATGTTTCATTTACATAAATTGTACATACTTCTATGATCCAACCCTCCTGTGAGGGTATCCCTAGTCCTACCGGTGCTCCCTCCACTTCAGCGGATCCAACCCTTAAATCAAAATCAAAGTACTACCCGTTGTTGTTCACTACGTACTCTGCTAGCTGAGATTGCAGTGCATTCCGATAAAGGGATCAATCAGTTTAGCTATTTGTGGGGCCACGATCACTTTATAATTTTCTTGCGTACATAGTTTGTTTTAGGTACATACATATGGATGTCTCTTTTTAAATATAGAGCCCCACGCAATTTGCTTGGTTGGACAAACAAACATGCTCTTATCCATAGAAGTTTCGTTTCTTTCTGAAGTGATCCTCTGAGAAAGCATGAAGCTGATGATGAAGAGAGAAGTATGAAACTTGAAATTGCGTTTCAAAAGGTATCGGTTGCGTCATTTTGATGAAACTGGGTTGAGTTTTTTCCGGAGTTTTAGTTTTAGTCGAACAGCTTTAAATTCAAAGTCTGTCTGTCTCTCTCTGTCTTTTTCTTTTTTTTCTTTCTCCACTTGACTCCTTTCACTTCACAACCAATCTCCTATTCTCAACTTTTAACAAGATTTTCAATTTAACTCGATAATCTCAAGGTCGCCGGTCCTTTCAAAACGTTGCTTCTTCAGCATTCATTCAATCATCATCAACCTCTCTGATCTAAGTACCATCAACTTTCAACCTTCAAAATCTCACAATCACACAAAATGGCAAACAATCACCATCGATCAATTTCACCCCTATCTGCTTCAGTAGTCTCGACTGCTTCTAGTGCTCTACGTTATCCTCGTTCAGCTCTTGGATACCGATTCTCTACCCTCTGTACTACTGTCGATAATCCTGACGCTGATCATAAAGATCGTCACGGATCATCTAGTGTACCAATCTATCAAACTGCTACTTTTAAAGGTATGGGAGGAGCTTACGATTACAGTCGAAGTGGGAATCCCAGTCGTACTTTTCTTGGTCAGTTTTCAATCTCCATAACATCACATATAGTCACATCATCATACTGACTTTCATTTGATTTCTTTCGTATTTCGGGCACTCGAAACTCCAGAACACCATATTGCCAAAATCTCAGGAGCTAAACATGCTTTTGCAGTCACATCTGGAATGGGAGCTCTAGATATAATCTTTAGAACATTAAAACCAGGAGATGAAATCATAGCAGGAAATGACTTGTATGGAGGCTCTAATCGATTATTAACCTATTTAAAAGAACATGGAGGAATTATTACACATCATCTTGATACCACTAAAATCGAAACGATTCAACCATTCTTGAAATCAGATAGTAAAGTGAAAATCGTCTTACTCGAAAGTCCAACCAATCCTTTATTACAGATTGTAGATATAGAAGAAATTTCAAAACAAGTTAAAGCAGTGATGCCCAATACATTAATAGTAGTAGATAATACGATGATGTCACCTTATTTAATGAGACCATTGGAATTCGGTGCAGATCTTGTTTATGATTCAGGTACTAAATATTTAAGTGGTCATCATGATTTAATGGCAGGTTTAGTGATTTGTAATTCAGATGAACTTGCACGACAAATCGGATTTGTGATCAATAGTATTGGAAACGGTTTAGCACCTTTTGATTGTTTTTTATTATTAAGAGGTGTTAAGACTTTGGCCATCCGATTAGATCGTCAACAAGCTAGTGCGATCAGAGTAGCTCATTATTTAAATCAGTTAGGTTTCAAGGTTAATTATCCTGGACTTCCAAATCATCGTGGAAAAGATATTCATGATCGATTGGCTAAGGGTCCGGGTGCTGTTCTTAGTTTTGAAACTGGTGATAAAGAGTTGAGTGAAAAGATTGTTAGTTCGGCTAGGTTATGGGGTATTAGTGTTAGTTTTGGATGTGTGAATAGTTTGATCAGTATGCCATGTCTCATGTCGTAAGTTGATGTTCTCTTTTGGGCTTGATTTGTACCCTCTTACTTACCTACTTTTGTTTTCCCAATCAATTGTTGTACACAGTCACGCTTCTATCGACCCAGCCGTTCGAGCAGCACGTAATTTACCCGAGGACTTGATTCGACTCTGTGTTGGAATAGAAGATTGTGATGATCTTCTAGAAGATCTTGAATCGGCCTTAATAGAAGCTGGAGCGATCCGAACGATTGATGAATCAGCAGTCGGTACTGGTTTGGAAAGAGTGATGAACCGAAGTGATTCGATTGAATCCCAAACCGGATCCCAAATCGTGAATGCTGATGAAGAAGGACCAGCACAAGCCGCAGTATCTTCTCTTCTCCGTTTGGCTCCTTCTACCATCCTTGTTTCTGCTCCTGGTAAAATCATCCTTTTTGGTGAACATGCAGTAGTATACGAGAAAAAAGCATTAGCAGCAGCTATAGATTTGAAGTGTTATTGTTTAGTTGAACCATTAGAAGAAGAAGAAGATCAAGTTAAACTCGTCTTACCTGATTCAAATTTAACGATTTCTTGGAACTTGAATCAATTACCATGGCAATCAGTTCCAAAGCTTAATGGAACGGGTGAATTGAAAGTGGACAAACAACTTTCTGAAGCTATACTTCAACTTGTGAAAGAAAAAGTAGAGAAACCTAATTTAGTTGAAGCGGCTCATGCTTTTCTTTATCTGTTTGTACATCTAGCCGTTTCTGAGAAACGGTAAGTATTTTTTTACATTTTTCTAATCATCTCAACCTCTTACCAAACTTTATACTGATATATCATTTCTTAAAACTAGACGTGCACAAGTGTATACCGTTCGTTCAGCTTTACCCATTGGTGCAGGATTAGGTTCATCAGCAGCATACTCAGTTTCATTATCAACTGCATTACTCTACACTCATGCCCATCTCCAAGTACCAACCTCTGCCTGTATTGACACGGCTTCAGCAGCTATGATCAATCAATGGGCATTCCTAGGAGAGAAAATCTTACATGGAAACCCATCAGGAGTCGATAATACAGTTTCGACGTATGGAGGAGCGATCGGATATAGAAAAGGACCCGAAGGATGTCAAGAAAGATTAAATGGATTTAAAGCATTAGGTTTTTTAGTCACTGATACTCAAATCAGTCGAGATACAAAAGCATTAGTGAAATCAGTGGGAGATCGTAAAGTACAAGAACCTGATTATATTACATCAATTTTACAAGAAATCGATCAAATCACTCATCTAGCTGAAGAAATCCTTTTAGATGAAAAAGAGATTGAAAAATCTGAAGATGGCTTAGGTGGATTGATGGTGAAGTGTCATGAGTTATTAGTTTCACTTGGGGTTGGTCATCAGGCTTTAGATCAGGTTTCTTTGGTTGGTAAACGGTTTGGTTTGAAGAGCAAATTAACGGGTGCAGGTGGTGGTGGTTGTGCTATTACTCTTTTACCCTCTGGTAAGCTCTTTCTTTGTTTATCTTTTTGGGTTTATAAAATTGAGAAATCGGGTTTCTTTTTTAGCGTTTTCTAAGACAGATGAAGTGATGAATGAATTAAATCAAAACGGATTTAAAGCTTATCGTACTAAAGTAGGAGGTAGAGGTGTTGGAATTAAAGTTGATCGAATTTTGACTCGTCAAGAAGATTTCATGAAGAAGAGCGATGAAAGATTAAAGATTGATGTACTTGAAGGCAAAGGAGAGGATTGGTTCTTTGTGAATTGATTTAATTTGTTTGGGGACAAAATAGATCTAAGATTAGATTTTGAACTTCAAACATGAAGGGTTTTTAGAAAAAAGAAGGATCATGATTTGTTTTTTTTGTATTGTTTAGAGAAGGAATTGATAGGTTTATGACTTGATGTTTTATGAACTTATCATTTTGATGATGATCATGATCATGATGCAATTAGAGTTTTTTGGTTTGAGGTAAAGTTGAAATACATTTTTAAGAATATGTATAATATATCATCTTGGTAAGAAAAATAAGTTTTGTTGATCAAGAAGTTTAAATGACTATCTTTGTTGAGTTTAGTTTTTGATGTTGTACACTTTTGTACATGCTTTTCTTGATTTTTTTTGGAATTCCTCATGGTCACTGACTTGAATTTGACAAACTTCTCTTGAGGGGCTTGGAAGATTTCATTTTTTCTAACAAAACTTGGAGGTAGATTAGCTAGCATAATAG
The DNA here is from genome assembly GCF_000204055.1 of Melampsora larici-populina 98AG31. Classification (NCBI taxonomy): domain Eukaryota; kingdom Fungi; phylum Basidiomycota; class Pucciniomycetes; order Pucciniales; family Melampsoraceae; genus Melampsora; species Melampsora laricis-populina. The sequence continues at coordinate 915,334 of NW_006768794.1, read as the reverse complement.
CTATGGTACACTCCTGTCATTCTGGGGATAATGCAGAAAAAACATGTCAAGACCTTGTACCTTGGCATCTCACAATAAACAAAAGACAAGTTGATGTTTCCTGATATTTCCATGTCATGGACTAGTTATTGAGACATTTTTGTGAAGGTCTTCTGATGTACCTACGTATCCCATTTCATTTTAAATATACCCCGTGTTTACAATTGCGAAGGCATACAAACAAGTAGAGATTGATCATGTATACAAGCGTTCAAGACAAGATTTCAAGCAGATACAAGTCAGCCATTAGATGTATGGACTGTAAGTAAAATCAACTTGGGTAAAACAGACGAGAAACAAATCCTACGGAAGATCCTGACCAAGAACAGAAGATAAAGAAAAAAAGAAAAACAAAAATCATGGATAATTTAATAAAAACAAATCGCAAGAAATCAACTTCACAAGAAAAAAGGTATCCTAAATTTCTCGTATCTTTGTATACTTTAATTCCTAATACAATTACATTTTTCAGAACAATATGAATGTCCACTTTGACAATCAGCAGGTGGACCAGCACAACTCATAAAAAAACCACCAGCAGCGCAATATCCATAGTCAAAACAACTGAAATCCACAAAAAACAACAGAAGGAATTGATGACCATGAATTTTGATTAGTTTCAGTTTCGTGTTTTTTTTTCAGAAAGATAAATAACTTACCCTGCTGGATTTTGAACTTCTGGATCACATGAGAGTCTGTAAGTTTGAGCTATCGCAGTAGCAGTCGCAGATAAACTGATTACAATCATCTTTAAAAAGGTTGATGATAACATCTTTAATGAACATAAAAAGTAAAGAAAAAATCAGATGGGACTAAATTGAATGATAATATTGATCTATTCAAGAGTAGCTCTCTACAGCTCTCTACTCACTTTGATGAGATTTAAATTCGAGTTGATAGAATTCTTTAGAATGTTTCTTCGTAAGATTTATTGAGTACGTTGAGGAATTGTTTGAAGAAATATGATTGAAATGCTATAGAAAGGTAAGCCTTTATACCTTTTGACTATTGCCAAGTTACAAGTTCGTACTATAAAACTCTCCTACTTGAAAAAATGGAGCTTTACCTCTCATCTTTCTCATGAAACCATGGAAATCGGAGCTGTGAACATACTGTGACGCCAAGACGTGATAGGGCTTTCTCCTCAATTATTGAAATGGGATTCCCCAAGAGATAAGTCGGCTAGAACCCATTGCTGTGACTAAACACGGCAAAGTATGTCTCGATGATTTCAGTTATGAATATCGAATCGTACTTTTCAGTGCAACGATCAATGCTTGGCAATCAGGATATCATTGTATGGATCTCTCTTCACAGTAAATCAAACGATTGCTCATTAAGGTTTTCCAACGGGTCGCATTCGTATCAAGATCAATATCTTGAGTAGATCGTCAATCTATTTATGAATCGATATAGCACTCTTTAAGTTCTCATTTCTGATGTCGGAAGTTTGTCTTTTGATGAAATCCAAGAAAATAACGAGCACCTGACTTATGAGCCAAGAGATGCTTACCCAATTTGTTTTCACAGTAAATCAACATGTTTTCATTCCAATCTTTTGACCTCATCACAGCGATATGAAGTCAATCTTAATTTGAGTTATTTTACTCGATGGGATGATGAAATGTCTTTTACATATACGGCAACGAGAGCAACAAGCATCGGAAAAGCGGAACGCTATCAAGCCATGAAAGCCAAACAACAATCATAAAAGGTCTAGCAGATGCATTTCAAAAGATGTGAAATGCAGGGTCATAAGAAGGCATGAATGTCATTGGAGCCTGAGGATCCTCTTAGTCCTCTTCCTTCCATATTTCTCAACTTTGTGAAAAGAAAAAACTTGACAAAACCAACAGTATGAGTTTTGCATAGGAGAGAATAAATCAAGCTTTCTTGGAAGGGATGTGTATGTGATAGGTTAACTTGAATTGGATTATCTTGTTAATCATCTTTGGAAGAGATCAAATTGAATGTAATCTATTCTAGTTTACCACTTGATAATCAAGAAATCATTCTAAATTGACCAATCATTAAAACTTGTCATGTAAACCATACCTTCTTGACTGATTATCTTCACATCAGACTATGAGTTGTTTTTGAATTGCCTGAAATCTTTTTACACTTTACAAACTTGATCAGATATACATTATTTAAGAAACCTTTATAAACCTAAGAACACGGTCAATAATTCTTATCAAAAGGAATTCCTGTTAATCTCTAGACAATTTTTTTCTTATTTGTTTGGTTTAATCTTATTGTAACTGCTTTTGTTAAAGAACCAACAAGTTTCTATAAACTGTCAAAAGAAATCATCTTGAGTTCAATCTCTTGGATAAAGAATGTACATGAATGGAAAGAAAAAAATCTAACCTTTTTTAAATGTACCATCAAAACTTGAAGAAAGTAAAAAAAGAAGAGATCAAATTGAATAATTTGAAAGATGAATAGAGAAGAAAAACCAAGGATTTGATTACAAGAGCTCAAGAAATCAATCACTCCTTTTTCTTTGGATTTTAATAAAATCTCCAAGCTTTATCTATACTCTATCTTTTTGGCACTGATGATGATGTATTAATCTTGAAGAGTGGTATACGTTTGATATAACAAATGTTTTGATTCCTGAAGAGTTTCAACCTTGATGAGTTTGAACACTTTAGCCAACAACTTTGATCACTTTAGCCAAAATCAACACTGATTTCACTTCTTTTTCCCTACTTGAATCTTCCATCAATTCAATTGTTTGCCAAATCAAACAAACCAATCTTCCCAAGCCAATCTGATCCATCAATGAAAGTAATCAGGCCTAGAGATACTTTGACATGGTGGGAGTAGAAAACTGTCACAATAGAAGGAAGAAGACATCATAAGACCTTACATAAGACCTTATATTGACGGTCAACATTTAAACAAAACACTAGCCCGTTCAGCGGCGGGTGCCGCACCAATCATGTTTAATTAATTTAGCAATTTGACATCATCTTCTTGTGAGGATTTATTTCATCCATTTCCCACCCTGGAACCATTTCATGCAAGCCTCCAAAAATCACCAGGTGTGCACACATCACACATTTAACTTGTCATGATGTACTAAACACCCCCATACATGATCATAGCTCATAACTAAGTTTAAGAACTTTGACCAGCAAAGCAAAAGACACTTAAAACAGATTAATGTATACATCAGCACCTTTATACTCAACACTATTTACAACTGTTTCACTACCTCCATTATTATTCTCCTCAAAATATCTTCTTCAACTGAATTTCCCATAATTAACTTTTACCTGATCCTATTGCTCCAAACAATGTAGTTTAGTTGAATTTATAGTTTGGTGCACTTTATTTTTCTTTTCACATAATTGGAAATGGTTAAATTCATTGAACATCAGTTTTTCATAGGTGAGAGGGAGGTTGCTGGCTCTTGAAGCTCAGACTCAAATCAAGTAAAACATTTGAGCTGATAGAATCCTGAAGATGTGAATAGATTGCAGGTTGATTCACCAGAGAGGCAGAACGATTTAGGTAAAGTAATGAAAACACTGCTGATTTGATGTGAAGGTTGTTCAGATTGTCAGGCCGGTCCCATATATTTACGAGATGTATTGATTAGATGAGTGGTTGTGTTCTGAGCCACTTCAGGTGGTATCAATACCTTTGGTAAAAACCAATCCTCATGGCAATTTGTGGAACCTTTCTTTGACTGGCAGCAATGATAGTCTATTTTGATGGACACAAGGTCAGTCCAAGCTCCTGATGTATGTGTTTGAGGAAGGAGATGATTCAATTTGCCTCTTATCCACACATACCACTCTGATATCACATCTCAATTTACTTGAAGTTGCATTTACCAGATTGAAGTGTGTGATAGTGGTGGTGGTGATCGTGTAGCGAGTTGATAAAGAAAATGTTGAAGAAACTTACAAAACAATGAACCTCAAATCTTGAATTCAACTTGGGTCTCAACTTCTCATCTTAACTCATTCCGAACTTCAGTGAGCTCTAGAGATGAGATGGACAATGAGATCTCTTGAGAAAGTGGAATGCTATTGGATGGCATGATCACGACTGGTGGGTGATGATGGGAGTGACAAAAGTCTTGAGCCGGAGGGTGAATCAACAGCCGGATCAATATCCTTATAGAAAATCTGGATGTCTTCTACCAACTTGAGAGAAAGTGTGCCAGATTGATGAGGATCAATGTGATAAGATTGTAAGGATGGATGAGTAGGTGAATGGAGTTGAATTTGTAGATAGAAATGCTTACCTGATTAGAATTGGTTTGATGAGAGCCTAGAGGAGTGACTTGTGAGTAACAAATTTGGGATGAGGGTAAGGCAGGTGAGGCGTGTGGAAACCAGATTAAATGTGTTGAGCGTGTAAACCTGCAAATTGGTAGTAGGGATTGGGAGTTTAATCAGGTTTTGCCGGCGAACATGGTTTACCTTTAACTTGAACTAGAGCTTCGGGGGTGGCTCGCCGCCCTCCCAGGAATAGCATCATGCTGCTCCCTTGCACATCCTCATTGTCATCATCATGACCAAAAGTCTATCACACCTAATGTTGCACCCCAAAGAGCCATGGCCCCCCCGTGTCTAGTCCCCCCCGCTCATGCCACTGCCTCCCTGGTCCATTTTTCCACATTGCAGTGCGGCAAAAGTCTCTGGTCAACACATGCCATCCCACATCACCACCAATGGGGCTGAACGTTCATCATTTTTGCCCTCTCCAGACGTGTTTCCGTATTAAATTGAAGCAGATAGTTGAGAACCACACTGAATTCAATCTCCCAGGTATTTGTGTCTATTTGATGACCAATGACATTGCCCCACAGTGTGATCACATTACCCACATTCAGAGTGCCCATACTCAAGTTGGTTGTGATGTGTGAATCAATGAGATAGACGGTGTAAAGGTGTTGATGCTGTGACATTGAGATCGAAACAGTCAACTTAGTGGTGTGTGACGGGGAGTGCGAGTTCCTTGGCTGATAAGTGCAGCTCTGATGCAACACCTTTATATATTTGACAGCGAGTCCATTGGGAGTTCTGTTGCAGCATGACCATTCTCCAATCAAGCCAACGCCCTGTGTAGTGACTCATTAAGGAGACAGTTAAGACAAACTTTGGCATGGTTAAGAGAAATGGTGTTATTTGGCTCTTCAAAGATTGTGGAAATGCTGTTGATACTGCCAGCGGCAACTTCACCATTAATTTGGTAAGCATGATTGTGTTTCAGTGAGCTTCCATTCCATTTGGTAACAATTGGGACCTTGACACCTTGGAGTGTGTTGACATTGATCTTTATATCAGTTTCAAACATCTGATACATAGGGCTAGCATTATAGCTGGCCAATTCAGTCTGAAATAAACACAGCTTTAGCGTAATCACATATTGACGGAGCTAATGACATACCTTGGCTTTTGTTAAGTAGATGCTGCTGAAATGTAATGGAAAGTGCAACAAAGAGTAATTTTTCATTGAGGGAGTCAAACTTATTGAGAAAGTGGTAAATGGTCAGGATTATGTGACCAAAGGTGCAGAAATCAGTTTGCAGTGGTCTTAGCAGAGATGGATAAGAATGATTTAGGTGATCAGAAATGAAGATTAAGTATGCTAAACTGTGATTTTATAAATTGATGTTGCTAGATGGCATTTAACAATTGTCAACCAGGCGTCTCAGGTTGTTTGCTCTTTTGACTAACACATTTGCAATCTTGAGGTTGGTGGCACGTCTCAATGCTAGTTCATTTTGATGGCAATAGGCTGTCACTGAGTATTACATCAGTGTTGTGGGCTCCGTCATAGAGTAATGAGCAAATGGCTGGGCCCCGTGAGTGATGTAGGAAGCAGCAGAGTAAGAATCACTGCCACGGTAGCTGGCTTCAGCGGCTAAAAGATAGTGGCAGTGTTCAACAATTCATCAAAAATAGCGGCATAAATTGACACAAAAGTGAGCATAGTGACACCAAGGTGTTTTCAAAATGTATAACATCTGAGCCTGGCACGTGGTTTGAGCAATGATGCATAAGTGTTTCTTGACCAAATCCTTAAAAATTGTTTTATGGAGTTGAGGTTGTTGACCAAAAAGCACTTGGGGTTATGTCGGACAGTTTTAACTCCTTGTTGACAGCCAACTGTGGCATCTTGTGCTGGACGTATGTGACTTTGTTAATCTGGTCAGAAACGCAGTGGTTTTTAGGCGCAGAAGTTATTGTAGTGAGAGAAATGGCTGACAGTCACAATGAGTCCCATCTTTGTACTACAGTACCCTGTTACTGTACCTGTATATTGCGCTCTTTGTCAAGGCCTATGTTGTGACAGTTTTTTGAATTGGCATGGGTAAAGCATAGCAAACTATGAATCGACTGGCATGTTGATTCTAGAAACAAAGCAAGTCAGTTTGAAAGTGCACCAGGTATTGTTTGGCAAAGTCACATGGTATGGTGATGTCAGAAAATTAGGCATTAAATGGCGCCTGCAGCACAGCAAAAAAAGGGCAATGTGCAGGCACACCATGTGTAATTGAACTGGATACTGTCACAACTGCACACCATTTAATGGGTTTGGTGCAGTAGTCACTGCAATTATGCAGAATGGGCGGGCAGTAAGTCTATAAACAGGTATCGGTGTATTTTTGCGGTAGAAATCTGGGGTTCTAGGACTGGATTGAGTGAAAATGAGCAGTGAATAACAATGCATTCACTGCAATTATGTGGGCTGGCTCTGGAGGAACATGTATGCATTACGACAATGTTGTATTTTCATGGTATAAATCGGAGCCCTACAACTGGATTGGATGAAGATGACAGGTGAATAACAACGCATTATGTATTATGGTGGACATATAGAAATCTGGAAACTCAATATATGACAGTGTAAAAAACCGACTTGTAACTCATGTTTTATTGGTCTTCCAAATGTAGGACATAAGCATGTTCAGAGAATGAGATAATATTATGATGTCAAAATCAGTGCAAAGCCTTGCTGCCAATAACTTTGGAGGAGATGAGGCTTGCAGTAAATGGTTTGTATTTTGGATGTCTAATAAAGGACCAGTCAAGTGTTGCACAGAGACACACAAATTGAGTTGGACCTACCCTGATTTCCCATGTATTAGTGTCCATGTTATGACCAATTACAGCGCCCCATAGTGTGATTATGTTACCAATGGCCAGTGCATTAATACATAGTGAGGCAGTAAGGTCAGATCCGATGATGTAAATCAGCAAAGAATTCCACGGGCTAATATATATGACGTTTGATCAACAGCGAAGGAATCTGGTTAGTCAGAACCATAGATCCGTATACGTTCTGGAGCTTACGCCACCAATTGAGCTTTGGTGGAGGCATCTGATTACTTCAACATATGGACC
>NW_006768794.1:854667-907822 GCF_000204055.1 Melampsora larici-populina 98AG31 | reverse complement strand
TGTGCAACAAACAAAGATCAACAATGGGGTGGATGGAACTGGATAGCATGATTTGGATCTTCAAAGAAGGGCAAATGGCATTGTTGTTTCCTACCCGCTGCAACTTTGCTGTCAACCAATAAAGTGTGGTGGGTGTTGATGGCAGTTTCACCATGTTTAGCAACAATCAATAAAGTGACGCCTTGAAGCAACCCTGTATCAATTAACACATTGCTTTCAAAATATTTGGATTGAGATTCGCTGTGAGAATCTGTTTGCATCAATTTGTAGAGGAAATATCAACAAATATATCAGCCGGTGTGAAGAAACAACATACAGTGGTTTTAATCCAGAATATGCTGCTGAAACACAGTGTGTACAAAGCTAAGGAATGTAGAGACATGCTTGTGACAAAGATTCTTGGATAGGTGGTAAAGAAGGGTTTGGCAGTATATAGCAATGCAAGCTTTGTATTGGTGTATACGCGATGTCAAACGCGTGATTTGAAAATGAGGGCGGCTGATGCCAATGGTAGTACAGTTGAGCGATGCCAACACTTATGAGCTCTGTGGGGTACAGTGTAAGCTGGTCGCGGGGAACCATTGGTCTGCAAATTAAGATAACTGTTATCGACTCCGACCCGGCCCCTGCGACAATAGGCGTTGTAGAAGCGTTGGTCAGACTGGTTTGTACAGTTGGTGATGGTGACTACAACCAGTGTGGCACGGCAGAGAAAGTGACGTCGCTCAGGGGTTTTGTAGGTGAGTGATAGCAACAGCAAAGGTGACACTGCGATCACTAAGGCAAGGTTTGTAATGTGCGGGAGGATTTAGGCAGCGGGTTGGTCAACTTACAGCAGTGCGGCGGCAACGTAGGGTGCAGAGGACGCAGCAAAGGTAACGATTACAACATTCATCTTTTACGTTGACTTTTTTTTGTATCGAGCAATCTTTCTTTTATATGTTTGATGATAATTTCAACATATCTTCACTTAGAGGTAGGACTCCCCTCCCTCCAATATTCTCCGAGACTCCGAACTTCACCAACTTTGATACCGCCGTGCTATAGTTTTCTAACGTAGCTTGAGATCAACTCCCACTCAGGAACCGTCTCTGCACTGGATTCTCTTGCCACGTTATTATTCTATACCCATTCAGTCAGGAGATAAGGTCAGTTTGATATCACCTTCCTCTTCTTATCTAATCAACTCACCCAAATTCATTCATTAGGAAATGTTTGACCTTCTTCTCATTTTCCATCTTTCTTCTTCTGTGTCCCTCTTTTCGACAGGTTACTCAAGTCCGAAGGGATGCTTATAATTACTTCTTGATAGTTTTCCAGTAGGCCTTGATCACCTCGTGATAATCCGTTGGCAATGTTTCCTTTGGACGTTACTCGGTTTGTGACAATATCACACTGAAAGCAAGCCAGATCTTTCTGAATCCTCCGCCACTTGTCATTCACTAATCGATGCTTCGACTTTCTGTTTCTTGCCGCTTCTTGGGAAGTTGTATTATTGGTGAGTAAGAGAAATCAGCGGCCAAACGTTGGTAGGATGGCTTGGACTACATGTAAGCCTAATTCGTATTGCTACCGTTTCTAGCCAATTGATGTCACGTTTCTGACTGTCTTGTGACAGGCCGTTGAAATCCCATCCTTCTCTTAACTCAAACCTCGCCCACCTGTTGCTTATAAGTATACCAATACCGTAACTCGTACTGGCGTCACCTACCCATCCAATCTCTACGGGTTCCACTTCGGGTACAAATCAAAAGTGGTTGAAATTCTTTGAGGTTTCGCACCACTCCAGTAGATCTATTCTCTCATCTTCCAGTACACCTCGGAGTGCGCTTGAATTAAACCATTCTGCTTGCCACTCATATAAATTCCACATGTAGCACTTCCTGTGAGGCAAGATATGAATTAGGTGAATTGATCTTCCCACTAATTTTTCCACATCTTTCAACTTCCATTTCTTTCTGAGGGTCAAAAATTCTTCAATTTGTTGTTTTCTTTCATCTAGTTTTTCCTGTGGTAATTGTACCGTCTTATTATCTCCATTCCAAATAAACCCTAAGTATTTTTGTTCTACCTCCCAATCGCAGAATTTTTCGTCATTTGATTGTACCCCGAAATTTTTACTGACTTGTCGCACCGTCTCCATACTCAAAGTGCTATCCCATTCTTTTACAAACACGTTGTCATCAACCCACCGGAAGATCCGATCCACTCTCAGAGTTTTCAATATTATATCTTGCCATGCATCCGCCATCCAATCAAAAGTCCCGCATCCTGCCACACCTCCAAAAGGGATTCGGGTGTCGATCCAAACATTGCCTCTAAAATCCTTGATTGTCAAAAATTGCCATTGGGACGTGTGAGTCGCTCCTTGTCGATATGCCTTCTGCCAATCATAAAGTGCTACTAAGATTTGATTCCAATCTTCAATCTAAAGTAAGATGCTACTGCCGCAAAGTCATCCCAAGTGTCTTGAAATGGCTTTATCTACGAAGGAAACTCACGCTCACACCGGCGCTTTTTTCGTGGCTAGGCTGTGGCCAGGCCGTGGCCCAGTCCTGACCAAGCCTTGGTGTGCTGCCCTTGAAACAACTTTTGATCATAGCCCAACTCATCTTCAGGTGCTACTTCCTGCTTAAGGCACTCTTTGAAGGGGAATTAAGCTGAACTTCATGCACTATGAAGGTCATGAAGGGCTTGTGGTGAGGGCCACGCGTGGCCTAAATCTTCGATCTAAAGTAAGATGCTACTGCCGCAAAGTCATCCCAAGTCGTCTTGAAATTGGCTTTATCTACGAAGGAAACATTGAAGGGAGCTTGTCTGTGATATCCTCAGGTTCGTGATCTTCTGACCATTTTTTAGCACCATCTGATTGTACCATTCTAACAAGTTTGTTGTAGTCTTCTCTATCATCCAATAATGTCTTTTTCAGAGCCTTCATAAATTCTTTATTGCGGGGATAGGATAAATCATTTATCATACGTAAGGATCCGTCATTGTTCACCACGCTCCCCATTGGATTCGACCTAAAGAAACCCAGTCGATTATACACTTCTTCATGGCTAAATGGTCCAAAGATATGTTTAAGTCTCCTTTCCTTAAACAAATTTGCCATTATTTTATCTTGTACCGCTAAGGCTGAGGAATGGTTGTCCGGAGTGAACCATTTTAGATTTCCTAAACTATGCTCTGGTATCCCTTGATGAAACCCGACCGTCAACCCTTCCATTACATGTTTCCACTTTTCGTGTAAGTCTCCTTCCTTTAATAAAATCCTCCACTAGCCAAATTGAGCGGCGGGCGCCGCACTATGTGAAGAGCTCATCTTAGATTAATTTGTAAATAATGTTGGAGGCTATTCTGGCTCAAACATCACCCATACAGGAAGGCTTTGTGGGGGGTGAGTGTTTGGATGTCAATTCAGCAAATTATATCCTGTAATAGTGTTGATCACTCAATACAGTATGCAGAGCACTATATATGCCTAAGTATATTACACGGTTGAGGCAACTAAAAGTAAATCAATGCAATCCAAGGGAGAACTGTTATATCTGCTGCTGGTAGCAAGCAATGGGACAGGGATGAGGAAAAGTAGGTTATGGAGGTCATGCTGATCATGAATGCTAAATGTGGTGAGATGAAGGAATGGGAGGAATGATGGTCAATTTGAACAGATTTATAGTTACATAACCTTGGGGCGGGGTGATGATATCCTTATCCTAAGCCTAACCCACTAAACCCTAACCCCTAACAGTTTCAATATCAGAGCACCTCAAGTATTGTTCTGTCACAGTATATAAAACACTTATTGTGTATATCATCATAGGAGTGGTCAAGAAGCAATACACAGACAAATTGTTCCAATGAACTCTCAATTGCAAATTTGTATGTTAATGAAACAGCTTGGCTGCTAGTGGTTCATGAACCTAAGTATTAGATATGTAGGAGCTGCTGGCAAGATGAAGTATTGTTTCTCATCATCTCCAGCCGGCAGCGCAGTGCAAAAAGTACATTTCTGGCTGTGTTGCTCCGCAACACATAGCATACAGTCCGCCAATCAAGTTACATTGCTCCTAGCACCACAGCATGAAATAGGGGGGATGAGTTTCACACCAGATCACACGTTGCGCAACGCACCATGCACAACAGCGTCAAAGAACCTCAAAAATCAATGGTTTTGTGGACCACAACACAAAAAGTGCTGTTGCAGTCAGAAAAAAACTCTGATTCCAAAGACCTTGTTGTGTGTTGGGTTTACCCGCAACATTTATACAACATTTGCGCAACAGTGTGGCATGTAGATTCCGCAGGGTACCAGCAGCTGAGCGTGCAACAGCTGCATTTCTGGCCCAAGGATGTCTTCAGTTTGGTTGTTGGTACTCTAAATTTGGGAGAAGCAACAATCCACTTGTGAATTTCTTGCTCAAACAAAAGAAAAACTTTCTGTTTCCCCAGTTTCAATATTTGCTCATAATATTAACAATTCAATATGCATGATTTGTTGCACATGCTTGATTTCCCCTCACATCATTGTTGTTCAAACAACTGTTTTACATTGGCAAACTTTTCATATAGGTCATGTCCAAGTGGTAAATATTTGCCCTTATTGAAGCTTCTACAACTCAGAGATCAATGAATTGTTCTCTGCAAAACTTAAAGCAACTCATAATAATTGTTCATTGTCTTTTTTTTTCATTATACACTGCGGTAGTTGCCATTTTTTCAACACAGACAATGGTGAACAACCTATTCAAACACACTTGATGAAGAAAGGCAGTCAAGGACTTTTTGCATTTACCTGATTCTGAGTTTAATCAATAAGTGGTCTCATTGAAAGGGTCTCTCCTTATTGTTCATTGCATTTTCTTGCTTTCCAATTGATTGACACACTGCTACACTGCTACACTTCTCCATACAAATTCAGTGTACAAAAGGAAAAATCTAGGGCTTAATATGCCCAACCAAATATGTCTCTGTTCACAGCTCACAACCCAGAGAATTTCACATTGTTTCACAAAAAAACACTTGACAGAATCATAATTCTACTGTATTTGACCAACGCTGAGACAGCAGCGCAATGCAGCGTTACAATGCAAGTTGCGTGTAGAGTAACTCTATGAGTTATCAGGAAATTTCTCAATGTGCTAACGCTGCTCCCTCAGTTACGCTATCTAAATTAGCGCAACTTTTATGACACTTGTGCGCTATCTCAATGATGTTGCATAGAGATATGCGCTATGTTATCTCTATGGCATCTTGTTATCAGGCTAAAAAAATCTCAAAGAAATATAAATTTAATTGACTAAAACTTGATCATATAATTGTAAATGTAATCTTGATTCATACAACCATGATTCCCATTCAGTTCAGATCAATGATCAAATCCAGGTTTGATCAGCAAGATTAAGCATTGAGGATAAGACTTGATTATATTTTGTAGTTTAGATAAATCAAGGTGATGTTTATGAAAGAATCAAGTCAGTTTGTGAGATGTCAAATTGGTTAATGAAGGAAGGCTTGAAGCTGGTCGTGTTTAATTGTTTGAAATTTGTTTGCCTTTACATTGAATGGCTTTAATTAGATTTGAATTAGAAAAAGATTGATGAGTCCCATTCCTGCTATTACTATAATACTATATTCATGTTAGTTTCAGTTGATATTTTTGATTCCAATCTAGTAATCGGTCTTTTCGATGCTAATTCATCATCTGAAGTTGATTCTCCAAGTAATTCTTCATTATCTTCCAACTATCCTGGTCTGCTGAGTCCTAACATGATGATTTGATGAAGTTGATAATTTGATTTGTTTTGATTGAGACTGAGATGATAATTGAATCAAACCTGATTTTGAATCTGAATCTGATTCTGATTCTGAACTTTCAGTAGTTATATTTGATCGTGATTTGATTGATATTTGAGTTGACCTATCAGAATCTGATTTAAATCTAGTTAAACTTCTAGATTTTCTTCTGATGAGATGGTACTTGAATTAGTTTGATTTCTAGTTCTTTTTTTGTTATTTGACCCTGAATCTGATGCTATTTGTGTGATTGGTGTTGGTGAATGTCGATTGGTCACACTTAACAAAGTCCCTTGCGCCAAATGCCCAAGGGACTTTGTTAAGTTTGTTGATTGGTTTTATTTTTTATTGTGTTGCTGATGTTGTTGATGAGAATGATTCTTGAGTTCACATTGTAAGGAGTTATGAGGAGGCACCATCAGGAAGAGGCTGGCCCTGATTTTGCTTATGCACAACAGAGCTACGGTAGCAGGGTGCGCGGCGGATGCGTAACTTGGAAAAGGAAGCCGTGTTAACGCGGTTTGCTAACGTAACTCTTAGAAAAAAGCCCCGTTATCCGGGGCTGCCAACGTAACTCTTATGAAAGGCGCAACACTATCAGATAGCTTTGTGCCTGGAGTTACGCTAACTTGACGCTAGCGCTATCCTGAGCGCTGCTGTCTCGGTGTTGATTTGACTTGAGTGCAAGTTTTGGTCTTAAAAATTCTTTCTCATTTCATTTGATTGCTTTGAGACAGTTTAGCAAATGGACCAACCAATCTATGTATTCAAGACTAAAAAATAGTTGCAAGTTGAATATGATGATAAAATACACCTTGATTTTAGCAAAAATGGTCTTGCCTTTTCCTTCTGTTAGAATCTTGAAGTTCATGAATTGAGAAAGAGAAATTGAAGTTCCAAACAGATCATTGGTAATTTGTTTGGAGTGCTGCAACTTCCAGAATGACTACAGTCAGATTATTGAATCAAAAAAGAGCATGATGTGAAATTTCCTTTCCCATGTGAGTAAGACTTTTGGAAACCACATTTAAAAAAAACAGGCCTTCAGATTACACAAATTGAACTCAATGAGCTCCGGAAGGAAACAGTCATTGTTCATGCTGTTCAATATCCCCTAGACCAAAGAAAGCACTTGATGATGTCATGATTGCCTTTTTTGTTGAATCTCATACTCACAGACAATGAGGAGTGTATATGTGGATTAATATATGGATCAATCAAATGATCATTGTGTTGATGTTGAGTGATTTTGACAAAGCAATTTATAAAAAACCCAATCAAATCAAGAAACAAATAAAAGATTTGATCATGGTCATTCTTCTCAGATATCAACATTGTAAAAGTTTGAAGAAGTAGAAGGGAGAGGTACCATTTCAATCCAAAGAGTTTACATACGCAAGCTAGGGAATGAATTAGTGAGTTGATTGAAGGATTGCTTGGACAAAAAAAGGAAACAATTCAAATGATTTCTTTTTGCCTTGAAATTGATTGATTCATCGATCCGATGTGATTCCAATCAAAGTTGATAAAAGTTAAGTCTTGTTAGTGTTGTGCAATCGACTATCAAAAAAATTATAACACTAAATTGATCTATAATTTGGAAGTGAGACACCTCGATCAAATTCTGAAAGGAACCATCAAAAGGAACTCGGTTATGTTATAAAATCAATAACTTGATTGATTCTCCTTATACATAAATAATCAATCGATCGGATGCCAATCAAGACAAACAACACAAAAAGAAACGATCGAGTCTTTTTAGTGTTGATTTTATCTTTTATACGATCCATTAATCTATTGAAATAACCCAGTAAGCAGCTTACCTTGAATTAAAACACCAATATTGAGGTCCAAAACGACTTTTCAATCAAGGTGGTGTGAAATCGGTCGATCTGCCTGAGAAATGATTGATTTGATTTAAAACATCGTACATTACAATATTGTCCTAATCCAAAGTACTGCTTCCGGAGTAAGGTGGAAACATGCATCGATGGTTTATTGAAAGTGGTATGAAGATAGAAAGTAATTAGTGTGAGCATTGGCTGGTAAAAACTCACAGAATTAGGCATCTAAAAGTGAAGGTTTTGTTGATGTTTGTCTGAATTCATAGTTTGCCTTTGATATGAACGAAGTGATATAGATCGAATCTCGTATTGAATTTTGAAAATGGTGATAATCATTTGGAAAGAAACTATTAGGAACGATCAGAATATGATGCTATCAAAGGAGTTGATTTTTGAAGAGGCCGAGTGATCTGGAAGTGTCTCAACCATCCTTCACTTTCAATTGATCATCAAAAAGGTTGGACTTCGATGTGGATGTTGATTGAGATGGATGCGACCCAATTTGATGCGTACCAAAAGTCAAGGTGGAAGTTTTGTTAAGGATAAGAAAGGGTTCCATCTGAAGTTGATCCAATTGGTGAGTTATTGAAACAAATCAAGTCGTGAGGATTCTTAAATCTGATGGTTAAGAGTTGGATGAATGG
This sequence comes from Melampsora larici-populina 98AG31, assembly GCF_000204055.1. NCBI lineage: Eukaryota > Fungi > Basidiomycota > Pucciniomycetes > Pucciniales > Melampsoraceae > Melampsora > Melampsora laricis-populina. The sequence continues at coordinate 899,538 of NW_006768794.1, read as the reverse complement.
AAAACTAACCTATGGAACCTTTCGCCATGCCTTTGTTGAACATGGCTGCATGAAAATCTTGTTCACAGTCATCACACGTCTAAAAAAGGTCAAGTCAATTGAAGTCGGTTATGATGATGTATGAAGACAGGTGATGAGAATCATGACTGACACCATTTTGGAAATTCCTTCCAAGTCTTCTCAGACTCTACCACCGGTGGAAGCGGGTTGATTGAGTACTGGATGCTTGATGGTAGCATCAGTGGTGAGATGCCTATTCCAGAAAAGTGAAAACCATCAATCCAGAACTACAACGATGAAATGTGAGAAGTAGAACTTACTTCCTAACATTTGATTTGATCAATCTTACCTCTCATGGATCGGTGATGGATTGAACAACATCCCGGATCTGAGGAAATGATACCAAACAATTGGGAGAAATCATGACATCATGATTTGGGAATTGAGATGGGTTTGATAGGACATATTGAGAAGACTTTGAACCGATTGATTGAAGGTGGATGTGATTTAGATTCATAAGATTGATTGATGATGATTTGAAAATCATCCAAGTAATATGAAGATGAAAGTTTGAAGTCGGAAACTTGAGCCATTCAAAACTCACAATTTTCCGAGCAGGAAGTGGAGGTTTTGTTGAATTTTGTTTGAATTCATGTATCTCCTTTAATATGAATAATATGAAAATGATGATCATCATGAGTGATGTTGGGACTACGCTGATGAGTCAGACCAACGTACACATCATCAAAATTGACAATGATACATAAACTATCTTGGGTGTTGTTGGGTGAGACCCCGGGAACAGGAGGCACCCAAATACTTTCCTGATTTGGTGTACTTGGTGTATCTTCCGATGAGATCTAGACGGATAAAATAGTAGAGTGATCAATATGAGTGTTATTTGCAAATTATAAAATGAGTATACGCCAGTCGTTCAAACGGGCCAGACATGTAGATTGGATAACGGGTGGTAGCAGTAGGTTTAGACAATGAAACAAGATGTGGGAGTAATTAGTTTAATATGATGATGGAAGATATAAAAGAGCAGTTTTAGTCGAGAAATTTGAGCACATACAATTAGAGGGATTATGCAATTTCCAACTTAGCAAGTGTAGAGTGGGAGAAAGAGATCTAGGTGAAGCCCAAAAAATTAGGCGAGGTGAATTTCCTGAAGATCCTTATGAAATGATGTTTGTATGGTGGGGAGTACGTGTTTGCTGGATAGGCGGGAAAATAGGATTTGCAAAATAGGCTGAGTATGTTATTCATGGAATGCAGGGTTGAAGAAAGAATTCAGTTACGGTTGATCTGTTGATTGATGGATAAACTAATTCATAGTTGACCTTCAACTTGTAATCATGAAATGAAGAAATGATGATTCAATTTGCAATTAGTATAGGTAGTGAGATCAGGATGCACCAATTCATGGTTGACCTTTAACTTCTAATGATTCTTCCAGGTTCATCTCACAGGAAGCTTTTGTTGGCCAGTCTTTCAGAACTGATGTCTCATTGACAACGTACTCAGGGAGTCTTAGGTTGTTATTCTCCTCGATGACGGGTGGGTTCTTGATGCCGTTCATCTGGGTGTGCATAATTTCTCTTGAGTGTTGTCCCCTCAAAACATAGGAATCTCTTTATTAAGTAGATCACATGACATGTTAACAAGAGGAAAAAAAAGAGGAAGAAAACAATCAAAAGTCAATTTTTTTCAACATTTCATTCTCATACACATCTCATGACAATTTCCCAAGAATGAGGAATTAGGTAACATAACAATATGAATTGACTGCGACATGACTTCAGGAGGAAACAGATATTTGGAAGAACAAGGGGATAACACAAAACTAGCGCCTTCCGAACCATTCACCTCCATTCTCTAACTCACTTTGTTGACACGTCATTGTTCTTCTGATTCACAGCACCACTTTTGTTCACTCCTAAACCTCTTACAAAACTTCCAGGACCAAGCGCAGGGCAAAGACCATTTCCACTCCCGCTTCCGCTTGCTCTGGCATTGTTCTGGTTTGCATACGGGTTAGGGCGATTATTGTGGTATGTATTGCTGTTGTTGAGATTTGCAAAGCCACCTCGTTGTTCATATTGGATTGGTGGCGGTATAGGTTTCACATAATTGGGATCCCAGTTTTTTCCTTTGAACCAAGAAGGCGCTGTCGCCGACTTAGCTGGTGTGATTGCTGCCATACAATGATCTGGTAAATTCGGAATCGTTGGTGTGGCTAGGTGAGATACTAGTCGACCCGTCTGCATGGCGGCTTGAGATTGACCGCTGAACGCTTCATCGTCCCAGGGCTCATCTGCAGCATGAATTCGTCCAGTTATTGGATTCACGTGTTGCCATTCACCGGGTAACATGTAAGGCTTGTCACCAAATATATCTTCACCGTGATGTTTTGCATCTCTTAAGGCTTGAGCTGCTAATGTCTTGTTTAAAGTCCCAACATCTGCCATAGAGCCGTCAGGCATGCGGTGTTCCCAAACATTCCGTCGGTGAGCAATGTCGTATTGCATTGAGGGGGTCCACATGCCTAGATTATCTTCCTGCAGCTGTAAGACATTTTCCTTATGAGCTGTTAATCTAGGAGCAATCGGGAAATCTTTCTGATCATCTCTTTCATCATATGTCTTCTGATATTGAACCATTAAATCAAATCGGGTAGACCATTCCGCTTGACTGAGAAGATATTCACTCGCGATTTTCAAACCAACATATGATATAGTATTGGAAGTACAGCTGACGGTCTTGGTTCGTTTAGTTTTCATATAAGATGAGTCTTCTAATAACCACGCGGTGTTGAATATGGTCACAGGTACATGAATACACTACAAAAAATAATTGATTTTCCGCGGGGATTTTTGATTCCCCGGGTGCGGAAAATCACGTGACCTCTGTACAGCATGTACACGGGTCGGGCATTGTTCGGTGCTGTACACGGTACACCACAGACTGTACATCCCCCACCCAAGCGACGACAACCACCACTGCAATTAGTTGCAACCTCTACACCCAAAACGCTCGACATCCCACTCAAGCATCACCCGCCTTCCACCGATGCCGTCTTCAACAAACCACGATGTGAGCCACTGTATTTACACAGACCAACAACGTCTGAAACTCCAATCAACCACACTTCCCCCTTCAACAAAGAGACGGAAGCCTCTGTAAAACAACCATAAGCGGCCTAAATCATTGAACATTCCAACAACTTGAATCACCTCCTGCCAAAACCATCATGCATAACCGCTTCTATCGCGTCTCTGGTTGTCCTCATCCCCCTTTCAATCATCCATCAAGGGCTCAAATGCTCCGTCTGGGTATGTTACAGTAAGTCAGTAATTTGTGTTTGCACCACTTGACAAATCATACACAATCTAGACTGATATCACTGCTGTCCAGGGACTGTCTCATCTGCCATTTGACTCAACGGACCCTCGACCCCATGGTTAGATCACCATCAACCTCTCCTCAGAGAAGCTAAAGATAATGTCATCGACGCCAGTGTCAGTATTAAAACCAATGCGCACAATCAGTTTTTTTCATCTTCAAAGATACACCAATACACATCTCCCATTTTGCAGTGTATTTGAAATTCAGACTTGCGCAACTCCTGGCTCTGGCTTTGATCCGTCATAGATGTCGCCCTAGGAGCTTCATGCGACCATGTGGACAGTACAAAGCAGAGAATCATACCATCCATTGTACATTCATTGTCATCTTTCATAAACTGATGAATAATGCACATAACCCGGTTTAAAGGCATCAAGCAAACCAGGATGGAAATGATTAGTATTAAGTGTAGAATCTTGAAAACTTCTTATTGAAGTTCTTTTTGAAGCAGGTTTAAGTTTATCATTTGTCTATCTAATCATGTCACCCTCTGTTATTTCTCTAGTATTTCCTTTTGAAAGTGAAGCAAGTCGATCAACAATATTCTCATTGATTGCCAAACCAAACCAAGAACGAGTGTTTTAGTCCACAATATCAGCTCCTTGAACGCCTACTAATGTCATTTGATTCACTTATACTGGTTCTACGGAATGATTCATGTTCTCTACACATTCAAATCAACTTGGTTCTTGACCATTTTGAGTCAGTTGATTGCAAGATTCAAAGTCAAATAAAGACTACAAAACACAATATATAAGACACATTAAAAAATCAAGGTTTTGGATGATGTATAGCATTTCAAATTAACGAGATACCATTTGTAAGTTAAAATCGATCAGAACAATCCCAGGAGTTTTGTCCAAGCAAGCTTTCTTGTTAATTGTTATCTAAAAGTGAAAGAACTTGATCATCTATCTAAACCATGATCACTTTGTAAGACTTTGAGTCTTTTTCTTAAGATATTTGAATTGACTTTCTTTTCTCTTTGATTGAATTACTTGGTTTCATGGTATTAATGTCAGCTTAACTTGGTTTATATATGTAGATACATCTTGTGATTGATAAGTCGGCAATGAAATGAAACCAGAGGTCGATAATTTTTCCAAAAGAAAGAAGCTGTTAGTTAAAAATAGGCCGTTGCTATTTGCAGCCCACGCAAAATCCATGTAGGCGCTGCCAAAACAGCGCCTACATGCCTTTTTCCCACGAAAAAGCGCCTACATACAGCCTGTAGGCGCTTTTTCCCTTTTCAAATGACGCCTACAGGCTGGAAAACCAATGTAGGCGTCATTTGTATACGCCTACATTCCAAAAATGAAATGTAGGCGTCAATTTGAAGCGCCTACATATGTGGGCGCACGGAAATTACGCCTACATTTTATTTTTTTGACTGTAGGCGTAATTTGGGTGCGCCTACATATGTAGGCGCTTGAATTTTACGCCTACATCCCTTTTTTTGCATGTAGGCGCAATTTCTGAGCGCCTAAATTTAAGATTTGACATGTAGGCGGGTGAATATCATGCCTACATGGATTTTCCGGCATGTAGGCGTGGGAAAAAAGCGCCCACTTTCCTAATACAGCCATGTAGGCGTCATTTCTGCGCGCCTACAGCTGTTCAGACGCGTGGGAACGCGCCTACACGTGTGTGTACATGGAAGTTTGGTCAAACTTCACGTACAAATCCACTGATATAGAGGCCCCTTGGCTCCTTTCCCCCCTTTTCCACTCTAGAACACGGACTTTGAACTTTTTCAACCCTCCACCCTTCAAAAAATCATCAACTTCTCAGTTTTAAAGCTAGTCACGCCAGGTTTTCACTCTTCACATCAAATTAAAATGAAAAACAACAACTTCAACAACAACAACAACCAAATCCCTACGGGTGATTTTAAACCTTTCAACAATACCAATCAGATGAATAATCACAACAACAATTTCAACAGTTTACAACATGATCAAATGAATAATATAAACAACAATTTAAATCAAAACTTCAGTAATCAAATGATGAATAATATGAATAATATGATGAATAATGATAATCATATGATGATGAATAATAATAATCAGATGTTCAATAATCATAATAATCATTTATTCAACAATAATCAACAAATTCCATCAAACCATCAAGGTTCCTTAATGATGAATCAAAGTAATTTAATGAACAATCAAAGTAGCTTATTGAATATTAATGATGGTGTTATTAACACGGATTTCAACACTCAAACTTTATTGAACAATAATAATTCCAACTTTAACACTCATTCATTCAATAATAGTAATTTAAATTTACCAAATCAAACTCAAAATACCTTAAATCAAAATAGTATGAATCAAATTGACAATAACACTTTGGGTCTTCTTTTGAATATGATCAATCAATCAAAGATGAATAATCCTGTTCAACCAAATTTTAATTCCGTCAATCAAAACCTTTCAAATTCTTCAAATTTAATCACTTCTTCTAATTCAAATTTCAGTTATAACAAATCAAATAGTAATAATAATCAGATGAATGATTTAAATCCGAATCTCAACAATTTCACTCATCCAATTCAGTCAAATAATCAGATGAATCAGAATATTTCCATTCAACAATTACCTGACAGTGAAATGAATTTAAATGAAGATAATCAAAAGTTTCATACGGATTTTAATCAGAATGTAGTTTTGACAACTCCACCTTCCAAAAGAACTTCCCATTCTGTTTCAAATTCAAATTCATTTCAAACTGCTCCCTTATCACTTCCACCTCAAAAACCTTCTCCCTTTTCCAAAGTTCAATTAGATTTAAATCACGGAGATGAAATGGATTTGGATTCAAAGCACGTAGATCATGAAATGGATTTAGATTCAGATTTAGACGCAGAAGGTTCAACAGATGATGGAAACAATGATGACTTCATTCATATCAATAAGCAATACATTATTAAAGATCCTTTCAACAAAAAAAATAAAGCTTTTGAAGATGATAAATTCAGTGAAGGTGAGTTTCAATTTTTATATTTTTTTTTACATGATTGATAATTCTTCATATTAATATGTGTTTTTCTACGTGTTTTAGAATTTCAAAAACATGTAGAAGCTCTTCATAATCTTCCAGATGAAGCTGGAGCTGAAGGAGACATCAATCTCAAAGGTATTTGATTATATTTTCGATTTTTTTTTTTTTTTTGAAATTTTCTTTTTCCACGTTTTTGGTTGTTGATCCATCTATTTTTTTTTTTGGTTCTTTATTCAACAGATCTTCCAGATATCCACGTGGCGTGTTCTGCTGTGGATGCAGACTGGCCTATAATTGCAAATGGTGAGTGATTTTCTTTAATTAATTTCGAAATTTGATGCAATTTTTTTCAAATTAATACTGATTATAATTCATCCTTCTTATTCATTATTATTATTATTCATTATTATTATTATTCATTCTTATTATTAATTATTCTTATTATTATTCATTCTCATTAATATCAATCTTATTATTCACATAGTTAATGATTTAAGTTTAGATCTCAAAGATCCACGGTGGGGTAAACTTTTTAGAAGTGATAAGGTGGCAAAGCAATACCTTTACTCTGTATCTTTAAATGGTGGATATGGAATATCTGTAACTTCTTCAAAAAATAACTGTGGATGCCATAAAACAATTTATTTTCACTGTCATCGTGGTAATCCTAGAAAAAGCAAAGCTACTCAACGTATTACTTCAACTAAGAAAACGGGATGTCAGTGGAAGGCTGTTATTAAACAAAATAAGAAAACTGGTGATTGGGTTTTAGATCAAGTCAGGAATAGTAGTACTGGACAATTCCTTAATAATTTATCTCACAATCATGAACCTTTTCAATCTCCTAATGAATTTTCAATATATAGAAGATTAGATTTAATTCAGATCATGTTGGCTCAAAAATTAAGTAGATCTTCAATCAAACCTTGCCACATTATGACGTCTCTTGACAAGAATCCTGGTTTCAATCCTATCATGAAAGACATTTATAATGCAAGACAGAAATTTTGAGCTCAAGAATTAAATGGAAGGGATCCTATTACCGCTTTGTTAGATTTCTTCATCAAGAATAAATGGAATTATCATGTTCATAACGACGATAACGGAAAATTATTATCTTTATTCTGTGCTCATCCTAACTCAATCAAATTAGCTTTACGATTCCCTCACGTTTACGGAGTAGACGCCACTTATAAAACTAATGATTGTGAATTACCATGTCTTCATTTTGTGGGAACTACTTCAATTAACAAACCTTTCTCTGCGGCTTTTTGTTTTATGAAGGACGAAACTCAACCTACTTACGAATGGGCTTTATATCGATTTAAACTTTTATTTGAAGGTTGTGATCCTGAACTTTCACCTAGGTTATTTGCTACTGATAGTGAAAGAGCGTTGATTAACAGTATTCAAATCATTTTTCCTGATGCTGACCATATCCTCTGTCTGTGGCATATCAACAAGAATATTCAAAGTCATATCAAATCTAAATCATCAAAAATCAATGAAAATCATTTTCTTAAATTATGGAATTCCTTTTGTTCTTCTCAAACAAATTTAGATTATCACAACTCAAAAGATCTTATTAAAAATTACTTAATTGAAAATCACGCTCAGGATCTTCTCAACTATATAGAAAAGAAATGGTATTCTCAAGAGCGCAAATTTGTTTCCCTTTTTACAAGTAAACTCAAACATTTTGGAACCGGTACAACTAGTAAAACTGAAGGAACTCATTCTACCATCAAAAAAGATTTAGAAAGTACTAAACATGACTTATATTCAACGGTGAAGCATTTTCAAAACGCACTGGACATTCAATAAAATGAAATTATTGGCTCAATCCGTCATCAAAAATCCAAAAAACTCAACAAATTTCATTCTATTTTTGACGATCTTCACGGTAAAATTTCTCAATTTGCTATTAAGAAAGCAAATGATCAACTCAAATTAATTTTAAATTCAGATTCACTTTCACTTCCACCTTGCAACTCGAATTTCACCCCCACTTGGGGTATACCATGTGCTCATCAAATTAGTACGTATTTAGGACTTGTAGAACAACCTATTCCTATTGAAGAGTTTGATCAGCAGTGGCATTTATTTACTGAGTATGCACCTAGAGATCTTCAAGAAATCAGAGCTAAAATTGAATCACATTTAGAAAAGATTAAACTTCAAGATGAAAGTTATTTAGCTAAATTTGAATCAGATTTGAAGAAGTTAATCAGCGGTAGATATGTTTTAGTTCCTGTTCAACCTCCTTCTAAATCAGAAAAACCCAAAAATAAAGGAAGACCTAAAGGCGCTAAAAATAAAAAACTCAAGAGGGATCCTTCAAGGTTTGAACACGTTGAAAAAGAAGAAAGGAAGAGGAAAATGAAATGTGGTAACTGTGGAGAATTAGGTCATGCTAAATCAAAGTGTGCTGTTAAATATTCAACTGATGAAGATGATGGATATTCAGAAGAAGAAGAAGATGGTGATGATGGTTCAAATGATTCAGATGATGTTAAAAAATCAATAATTTTAATAAACTCAGAAGATTTAACTGATATAGATCAAACAAATCTTAATGATGTTTCAGATGAAGATTCAGACGATGTAGATAATTCAAAAAGTTCAGCTAGTTCAAAATTTTCAAATGATTTACGTGTTTTTAAATCAAATGATTTAAAATCAGAACAAGAAGAAGCAGAAATGATGAAAGCTTTAACTTATAATGAAGAAATTATTAAAGCTGATTATGATAAGGATCAAGAATTTTATCATTTAAATCATTATCAAGATCCTCACAAGATTGAAGAGTATCATAATCAATTATTAGAACTTGTTAGACCTTATGTTACTTCTATTTATGATCCTCCTGGGGATGGACATTGTGGATTTCCCGCTATAGCTCATGCTCTTGGTCAACACGAAAAAGGTGCTCAGAAATCTATTAGACAAAAGATGGTTGAAGATCTAGACATACATCATAAAGAATATCTTAAGTTTTATTGGCAGAAGAGTGGTTCTACGAAAGCTAAAAAGTCACTCACCAAGGCTCAAATTCAAGAAAAACAAGGACTGGTAACTGAAAGATACATTCAAGACATATCAGAAAAAATTGAAACTTATACAGATGAACCTGTCAGCAAATATAACTGGTTTGAATCAACCACTATGGGTCCAATTGCAGCAAATGCTTTTTCATGGCCTGTTGTGATCATGAGTACCACTCATCATCACTGTATGACTTTCTTTCCATTTTCTTCCAAAAAGAATTCCACTAATAAACCTATAGCTCTTGGATTTGTCGCAAATGGTCATTGGGTTTCTATTTCTTTTTCTTCTGATTCTCCTTCACCTTTTCCAAACCCTTCTCTATGGAAAGATCAGCTTAAAATTTGGCTTTCAATGGCTGGAAGAAATGCTGCTGGGTGGACAAATGACGGTTTCCTCAAACAATGTTTTGCTTTATGGGAAAGAAAGATGGAGGAAATAGAGAAATTGAAGGAATTAAAAGAAGGAGTTACCACCAGAAGTTCAAAAAGACGAAAAGTTGTTGTTATTGATTAATTTGTATTTCTTTTTTTTGTGTAATAATTTCAGAATGGGTTTTTTTGTTAAAATTTGATTGATATATATGAGGAAGTTATTTACAAACCTTCTATTTTTGAATTATAATAATCTGATCCCCTTCATGTTGAGATGAGAAGATTGTATTAAACTTCAAATACAATAACACAACTGCGTTTTTGGTCTTTTCTGTCCTCCGGTTCTCTCATTTCGAGTCCGAAATGTGTTTTACGTCCTCCGGTGCACTCATTTCGAGGCCAAACTGCGTTTTTGGTCTTTTCCGTCCTCCGGTTCTCTCATTTCGAGGCCGAAATGTGTTTTCTGTCCTCCGGTGCACTCATTTCGAGGCCAAACTGCGTTTTTGGTCTTTTCCGTCCTCCGGTTCTCTCATTTCGAGTCCGAAATGCGTTGTCCGTCCTCTGGTGCACCCATTTTGAGGCCAAACTGCGTTTTGGACATCAAAATGGGGCTTCATTACCCTGCTGAGGGGTTATGAAGCTGGATTTGTAGCGCCTACATTTGCACGACTGGATGTAGGCGCTGATTTGGGCTAAAAAAACTATGTAGGCGCTTTGAAATTATGCCTACATGGTTCCTGGGGCATGTAGGCGTAATTTCAAAGCGCCTACTTAGCAGGTGCTCATTTGCCAGCGCCTACTTACAGAGGAGGGAATGTAGGCGCTCAAAAAAAGCGCCTACATTCTTTTTTTGGGGATGTAGGCGCTTTTTGAAAGCGCCTACATTGTATTTTCCACGTCCCCGCTTAATAAAACGCCTACAGGCTGAAAAACCAATGTAGGCGTCATTTGTGTACGCCTACATTCTAAAAATAGAATGTAGGCGTACACAAATGACGCCTACATTCTATTTTCAGAATGTAGGCGTACACAAATGACGCCTACATTGGTTTTTCAGCCTGTAGGCGTCATTTAAAAAAGAAAAAAGCGCCTACAGGCTGTATGTAGGCGCTTTTTGGCGGAAAACATCCATGTAGGCGTATTTTGGACAGCGCCTACATGGATTTCATGTGGGCAGAAAATAGCAACAGCCTAAAAATATAAATTTCTTTTGTGATTTGATATGTGAAATGATTTTTGAAAAACTTGGATTGATTATTGAGTGACAACGATGAGGTGAGAGGGGCTGATATGATGGCAGTTTTAATTGCGAGATCGCAGAAAACCAACACCACGAAAGCTTAGCTAAGTGAGTCTGAAGCAACCTGAATTGATACGTTAGAGTAAGGGCCCAATTCCAACTCTAAATCGCCTCCGCCTTATGACTTGAATCAATGCGCTATTTGATGGTTCAGAGGCGGTCAAACGGTGAGTACTTCCTGGCGAGGTCCATGAACTTCTTCTTTTTCCTTTTTTGCGTTTGAAAGGAGTGAAACTGATTGAGTTCTTGATGGATGATTGAGATAGGGATTGAGCACGACCAGTAACGTCATAGAAGCGGTCGTTGTTGAAGGTTCCAGCTGAAAGTGGTTCATGTCTTTGGAATGTTGGATGACTGATGCGGCTGATGGTCGGTGTACAGGCTTCCATCGTGGTTCGTGAATTGTTGCAGAGGGGGAGCGTAACTGTATCGGTCTTACTCTGAGACTATCTCGCTCTGAGACTATCTCTGAGACTATCCAAAATTCACAAAAATAAAGTGGCTTCTTGTACACTTAACGCACAGATTGGTGGCGGCTGGTAGGAATGTATGGTTCATACGTACAGTTTATCAGAAATCTGATCCCCATGCTTGGTCTTGACCAGCTCCCTGCAACCAAAAAAATGCCTCTTGTGAAATTTTTCATCACAAAGATGTCCATTTCAATTTTGAACACCTCATATCCTGTCGTTGATAGAAGACTGCCGCTTCCAAGAATTGCCCTCCAATAAATTGAGACCACGACCGGCACGATAGAGCACATCACCACCTAGTACACAAAACTTAATAAAATCTTCGAGATGAAGATTATCCCATATCCTAGGTATGTTCTGGATAGATCTCGCAATGATCTTGAAAAGCATGATCGATGGGATCAATGAGATTGTAAAAAGTGATTGATTGATTGATCGGACTGAAGTAGTTCGCTTCTACCTTCAAATATCATAGGCTTATCATATCCGACGTGTTTTTGACTCAGTGGATCTGGCAATTTGCTCTCATTGATCAAGGTCATCTATGATCTATGTACATACATAGACATGGATCCATCCTGATCCATCGCTCATTTGGAGGCGATTGTTTTTGTTTACAAACAACCTGTGTACAGGCTTGGGTAGGGCCGAGAAGGTCAGGGAATAGAAAGAAACACCCCTCTTGGAAAACAGACGCTGCTTGAAAATATTTATACTATCCCTGTATGTCTCAGGGATAGTCTCAGGTAGTCTCAGAGTAAGTCTGATACTGCAACTCTCCCGGGAGAGGCGCAATGCGGTTGATCAACGTTTTTGGTCGGTGTACAGAGTGCTCCGCCGTGGTCTGTTGAAGATGTCAAACGGTTTTGGTTGGTGTACAGAGGGTGCGGCTACGGTTCGTCAAATGGGGGATGTGGAGTGTGTGGTGTACAGTACGGAATAACGCCCGACCCGTGTACATGCTGTACAGAGGTCACGTGATTTTCCGCACTCGGGGAATCAAAAATCCCCGCGGAAAATCAATTGTTTTTTGTAGTGATATTCTTGTTGATCATTACGTTATGCCAGTATTCAGACAGTCTGACGTGATTGTGTTTTAATTTATTACCGACTTTCATGTGAGTATTATCGGACATTTTCTCTATCGTTTTAGTCTTATTCTTTTTGACTTCCTTCGTCTTTGTGACATTTTCTTCTTCATCACTTTCTTCGAACTCACAAGTATTAAGACCAACATTTCTTTTAGTAGTATCATTATCTTTGCACCACTTGTCGTAGGCCGATGTAAGCATGTTGAATTTAGCTATTTTGTCCTTATCAAATGCGGTTTGGATGTTTCTAATCCATCTTGCATGCTCTAGCTCTATGGTGGGATGTGTGTCCATGGCCTCCTCATCATGTTCTAGGTCATCAAAGCAAAGTATAAATCGGCCACTCGTGAGTATCATAATTTTTTTTATTTTTTTGAAAAGGCCACACTGGGTCAATAAACCACACTGATGTTCCATAACATTTCCAATTAGCCACATCTGTACCTGGCCACACTGGGTACGTGATTAACCACACAAAAACCACACCAATTGAGATTACACACTAAAGAGTCCTAATTTTTTAATTTTTTTTTCTAGCCACGCCGGATTGCTCAAAGGCCACACTGGGGTTTTAGAAGGGTCGCACTAGTACGTGGATCAGGGGTGGATTATTTCCGGAAAACATACGGATATCCAAAGGATATGATAGACTAGGTGTGTGAAAAGAGAGATGGGATATGCAGAGAGGAATGGGACGTAAAAAGAGGAAAACCAGGGGGGGCTAACTACTCTGAATGAGAATTGAGATTGAAAAAGGTTCCAAGTAGGTCTTTTTACTCACCGAAGCCCACACGTTCATCATTCTCATTGTTTACTAACTGATCTCCTTGTTGATCATTTCCTACTTCTCTTTGATCCATATTATTTCCATCATTTGTATCAGCTCGATTCTCTCTTCTTTCTCCTCTTCCACTACAGTATTATTCGTAATCAGTGTCATTCTATTTATTTCATTTCTAATTTATTTTAAGACTTAATGTCTTATGTCCGAAGTTATTCCTTCCATATCATTTGCACAGAAAATTCTACCGAAGCCTTAAGACTGTTATGCTCAGTACATTATCACATGTTAATAAAAGTGGCTCTCAAACCTGACCCAGTTTCAAAAAACCCGGTTGCCCCAGTTGAATTTTTGGCTGGGAGCTGTCAACAAATGTCAACTTGATACACAAAGTTACTGCCAAAAAACAACTGGGTCAACTGGGTTTTTTGAAAACCGGGGCAGGTTTGAGAGCCACTAAAGTACCTCGCGTGTTTGGGGGGGGCCGGTAGGCCGTAGGTCTCGGGGCCGGGTAGGCTCTCTGCTCCCAACTCTCAGGACGAATTGTCCGGAGCCTGCGGAGAGCCACCTCGGTACGGACTGAGAGTCCCACGCCTTTCTTTTCAGCTTCCCCCCAAAAGTTTAACGAACCTCATAATCGATAGGCTGATCCTCTCGTTTATACCCACATCTCACTTTTATTTTTCAATCAAGCCTCTCAATTCGGTGATACACAATACAAAAAAAAAATCAGTGAGTATCAAGCAACACCCTTCATCCTTCTTGCTCTCCTTCTTTCCCATTTCTTTTCTCTTTTTTTTTTTTAACTTCTTTCTTGATCTAGTTTTTCCTCCACCTCCACTTTCATAATACCCCGAATGTACACCGCGTCGTTCAACTCAGATTCCGAATATTTGCGTAGATAAACTTGATAAGCCTTTGATTGCCACCTCCCCAATCAAACTATTTCATCCAGTGGCTGGTTATCATTCCAATTGTAGGTTGCTCCTCCAACCCTAAACGAATGGCCTGACAATTGGCTCCTACTATCGTATTTCCTCCAGACTTTCTTATAGATACTTATCGCTTTCGATTTCGACAGCAGGTTGAACTTTTTGCTTTTATCCCAGTATGAGAATATTGGGGTATGGACTGAAGGTAGGTAAGACTCTTCACAAAGTCTTTCCAGTGCCGTAACGGGACACAACAGAGAGTCTATTCTAGTAATACGTAGAAACTGAAGTTCCCCCGGTTTTGCGGTTTTCGCATTATACAAAGCAAGCTCTACGTAAGTCTTCTCAGGGTTATAAATCATGTCCATTCCTCGTATCATTTGTTTATTTGGATCATCGCTTACTAATTTCCCTAATCGGGCCATCCCCCAAAATTCAATTAGGGCAACCGTCAAGGCTATTCGTTCAACATGGGTGCCTTTCGATAATTCTTTTGCCAGCTCTACCAAATGACGTAATTGTACCGGATCCTTTTTCTTTCCTGAGTTCTCTTTCAGTTTCACATCCGCGACACTCAAAGCTTTTGATAACAATTTTAATGTTTTATCATTTTCAGGCGGAAATGGAAGACTATGAAACAAATTCCAAGACCTGATACCGGTTATATATTTAAGTAAAGTACCTGATGTCACCTTATGAGTTGCATGTAAGTTCTCTAATATTTCTTTGTCCTCCAAGTTTACATTATACTGTCTTCCTGCCCACACTACAAACTCCCACAGCATATCTTGAGTCAAAGGAAGTAAGTTCGTTCTATTGATATCCAGTTTCTCCCTAAATTTTTCTAATTTTGACATTGCTGAACTATAATTTTCTAACGTAGGCTGCGTCCAACTTCCTCCTAGCATACAACTTTTAAAGGCATTTCCTTTCCAATCAATTTCACTAAATGGTAATAACATTTCAATTGGTCGAACGTCAGATCCCACATAGGTCAGTCCGAGAACACAAAAAAAATAATCAAGGTCGAGTCAGTTCACAGTCTCTCTTGTTTGGGTTTCTCTTCACGTACCCTTCTCTATTCAACAAAAACCATCTAATTTTATTTTCGTTGTTCATCTCTTCTTAACTCTGTCTCATCAGGTCCGTTAAATCTATTGGTAACTTTATCGAAACTTCTAAGTGATCTGTCCCAATATCTTTAAGTCCTTGTGATAATCAATCAGCCTTATTATCGCCCGATGTCACTCTCTCTACTTTGATATCACACACTAAATCGGTGAGTTTCTTCTGAATCAGTTTCCACTCTTCATTCACTAACTTATGTTTTGATTTTTGATTATTGATCACAGCTTCTGTTGTAGTGTTATCGGAGTAAACGACGAATCAGCGGTTTTTGGTGGGGAAGAGTCGCTCGATCATGTGTAAGCCCAACCTTACTGCAACTGTTTCCAACCACGCTATGTCACGTCTCTGACATGTGTGCAAAATGCCTTTTGACTTCCAATCTTCTATCAACTCGAATCGTGACCACCTGTCACCTATCAAAACTCCTATCCCATAACCGGTACTCGCATCACCAACCCAGCCAATCTCTTCGGGTTGAACATCCGGCGTAATCATCAATCTGTCAAATCCCTTCAGAGCATCTCGCCAATCCTCCAACTCCGATCTCGCTCCTTCTGGTAAATCTCGAAGAGCACTATGGTCATACCAAGATTTATCAAATCAATATAAATTCCACAAGTATGCCTTCATATTCGGAAGTATTGATGTTAAATGACTTAATTGACCAGTTATTTTCTCAATATCTTTCTTACTGCATTTCTTTCCCCTTATCAGTAAGTTTTCAATTCTTCCTATTCTTTCATTTAATTTGTCTATTGGAAGTCTGACAGATCTTTCCTTTCCGTTCCAAATAAACCCTAAATACTTCTGTTCAATCGCCCAGTCTGCGAACTTCTCGTCATTGGATTGTACTCCCATCTCTTTTGAAACTTCTAGTACGTCATTCATGTTTAAGCTATCACCCTCACATTTCACAAACAAATTATCATCTACCCATCGGAAGATGGCTCTAATTTTAAATAATGATTGAATTATATCTTTCCATGCATCTGCTAGCCAACCAAAAGTCCCACAACCAGCAACTCCTCCAAACGGAATCCAAGTATCGATCCAAATATTTCCTTTGAAATCTGTAATCATAAGAAAATGCCATTGTGAAATGTGAGTTGCTCCCTGTCAATATGCCTTTTGTCAGTCTATTATCGCTAACAACAAAATAATACCTGGCAAAGTCTTGAAATATTCTTGTACCACCTTAAAGTCATTCCAGGTTGTTTCGAAGTCTGACTTATCTACGAACAAATTTACTGAAGGTACGTTATTTTCCTCCTTATCGTAGCTTAAATTCTTAAGTATCTTCCCAGCACCGTCTGACTTCAAATCATCTTCTCCATCTGTGTCGCTTTCCTCTTCTTCCATATTCGTCTTTCTTTTCTGACACTTGTTCTTGTTCTGGTTTCTAGGATAGGAAAGGTCGTTTATCATTCTCAACGAACCGTCGGTGTTTACCACGCTTCCCATGGGATTGGACCGAAAGAAACCCCATCTCCTATATACCTCCTCGTGAGTGAATGGACCTAAGATATGTCCTTGCCTCCTTTCTTTATATAAATTATTCATAATCTTTCCTTGTACTGCTAAAGCTGATCTGTGATTATCTGGGGTAAACCACTTCAGCCCTTCCAGTTCATGTTGTGGAATACCTTGATGAAATCCTTGAGTGAGGCCTATCCACACCTTAGCCCATTTTTCTGATAAATTACAACTCCTTAGTAGCGATTCCCACTCCTTTAAGTTCATTTCATTTTTAATTTGTGTCGGCCAATTCTCTAACACTCTCTGTTCATCTACGACGTATTCTTGTGTCACTTCCCCTGTCTGTGTGACTTTGGATGCTAAGTTCTCAACAGTTTCAACAACTCTTGATTTAGCATTACTTTTCAAGATCAAGTAGAGGCCAACAACAAATAAAAAGGAAAAATAACAACAATAATATTAGTAACAAATTCTACGCTCACAACAACCTCATTACTCTCTCTGTGAGTGTTTTTTTTTTTTTTTAAGCTTCGACAGCTTTTTTTTTTTTTTAGAAATTTGTTCATGAAGGAGAAACTAACTAAGAACCAGACGGTCCTGGTGTCGTTACCTCTGGACCACCTGATGTTGGTTCAATCATCAATCTATTGAAACTTCCTGGACCTATTCCAGGACGACCTCTACCGCGACCTCTACCTCCTCTACCACCACCTCGATTTCCATTAGATGGGCCACCTCTGGGTTGGTGAAAATTACTTGGATGATTATATTGATAATCATTATGGCGTTGATAAAGATGATTGGGATTAGAATAGTAAGTTTGAGTATTGTTTTGATGGTTGTTATCTGGATAAGTTTGATGATGATGACTGTTTGGGTAAGGCTGATTCCTTGCTTTCTTTTTCTCATGATAAAGTGGGTCAAATCTATTTCCTAAATAACAGGTTGGTCTTTGACTTGTATTTACCGCCGCTACCTCTGATTGGAATGCGCTGACTGAGTGGTTACCCCATACCATCAATCCTCGACCGGTCAACAACTCCGCATTGTTATCGATCGTAGTACCCATCGTATCCCATGTTGGGTTCATTTTCCCGTCAAGTGGGTTCATGTTCTGAAAGGGGCCACCAAAGACAAAGGGATTATCCATATAACTATGAAACACAGATAGAAACATCACACATCATTAGGTTTGTGTTTTCTTTTTTTTTTTTTTTTTGAAAAATTTAATTCTTACTTATAGTCTCCAAAATTTTTTGCATCTTTTTCTGCTTGTTCAGCTAATCTTTTATCTAATCTTCCCACGTCTGCCATAGAACCGTTAGGCAATCTGTTTTCCCACACGTTTCTTCTATGAGCCACATCGTAACGCATTGCTGGTGTCCATTTACCATCACAATCAATTTTAATTTGAAGGACATTTTCTTTATGGGCTAAAAGTCGTGGAGCAATTGGTGAGTCCTTTTGACTATCTAAAGTATCAAATTTTATGGCTTGGTACTTCATCATTAAATCATATCTGACCGTCCACTCTGCAAAACTTAATCTAAATTCATTCAAAACTGGATAACCGGTATAAGTTATAGTATCCGATGAACAAGAAGTTGACTTTGTTCTTTTTGTTCTCATAAATGATGCGTCTTGAATCAGCCATTTAGGATCAACAATTGAAACTGGTACGTGCATGGTCTTATTAATCATCAATTTCTTAAAATATTCTGATAAATTTGTCATAGCATGTCCTACACCTTCTCCTTCTATCATCATCGTGTTATATTCATTCTTTGATGTCGAAGTGTCTGTTGATTTTTCTATGACTTTCTCGATCACTTTCTGAGCAGGGACCTCGATATTTAAGTCACATAACAACACTCTTCGTACTGGTGTATTCTCTTCATGGCACCAATCAGCGTAACCTTCTAACATCAACTTGTATAAAGGCGTGTTTGCGTTAAGTGCAGCCGTTTTGATGTTGTTGATCCATTTTTGATGATTTATTTCAATTGCCGTTGGCTCAGGCATATTCTCGATTATTTATTCTATTCACAGCACCCAATGAAAAACAGAGCACATTTTTGGTAAGTATTAATTTTTTTTTTTTTTTGAATCTTCTAACATTTCTTATCACTTTTTTTTTTTTTTTTGATCACATTTCCAGGTCTCTTTTTATCTAAGTTCAGTCTCTTTCGTATTTTTTTTTTTTCTTGGTCTCTTCTAATTAACTTGTTTTTATTCTGAAATTTTTGGTTTTTTTTCTTTTTTTTTGAATATCATACAAACACACTTATCTCTTTCTAGAACGTACCACGATAAAAACGAATAGGATGGAGGTGGGGGGGGGTCATAGCAAAACATAACCTGAAGTGAAAGAAGGAAATTTCTATTGAAGGTGGAAGGGAAATAATACTAACCTCTACCTGACAAAATCCCTCTTCTATTACTAACTTGGTCATCAGTCCTAACGTGAGTCTCATTTCCTTCAGTGTCTCGACTCTCTTGATCTTCGCCACCATCTTTAATTCCATTGTCCTTTTCCTTTTCATTACTTTTATTCTTTTCTCCTCCGTTATCTTCTTCTCCACCTTGCTTACTTTGACTTTCTACTTTATCATTCATTTCATCTTGTTGGTTCTTCTTTCCTTTTCCTCTAGTTCTTCTTGGTGGATTATTTTCTGTATCAGCTGTTGAGTTTCCTTGTATCGTATCTTTTGGATTCAGATTTACATTCTCCATAGTATCTGCGTAATCTTGTTGTGCTGACATTAAAAAGATAACAAGGGAAAGGATCTCTACTTCTTCTTCAACCTTCTTACTTTAAATTATGTATCTTTGTCGTTGTCTTAGATGGATTTATATGTTGTTGATCACAAAAGAAATTATTCAAATGAAAAAGAAGAAAAGAGATTACTCAACCTTTTACCTCTAATTTATGTCGAGGGAAAAGAGAAATTGGTGGATGAGAATTTTACGGATAGATTTGTAAGGAAAAGTGAAAAAGTAAGAAAGGTGATTTTGTTTCTTACTTTTTGGAAAAGCGTTGGGGGAGATGTTGGCTTTCCCATCCCGGTACCGACCATCTATCTGTACCGGGTCCTTACACATCGTTTACTCATCCACATCCTTTACATGGAACTCTCCAGGTACCGTCGTGCCTTTGGGCACCTGGAACATTCTATTGTTTCCATTTCCTCCTTCATCCTCTTCTCCATTTTGATTTCTTCCTACCAGATTATTTATCAAATGTTTGATTGCTTCTACCTTCTCATTTCCATTTTCTTCATCTTCATCCTCCGCTTCATCTCTTTCTTCTCGTACTTTCCCTTCAATTAATCTCTCCTGATTCTGATTCATCCTAGTTGACGTTCCAGGTGTTGGTTCCCTATTGTGCAGAATTCTACCTGGTAATAAACTCAAAATTGATGGTGCTTTAGGGTTTGACATTTTCAACAAACAAATTCAAAAGAAAAAAGGTTTTGCAAAAGAGAGAAGAATGTGAGCTTTGTTATGAAAGGGGATGATGGGAAAGATGAATTTGGTTGATCTCAAATTCATCTCTTCTTCTGTGAAAAAGTTTTTGTCTTACCACAACCCCGGTCAAACTTAACAAAGTCCCTCGTTTTTGAGCTGTACTGGGCCATTAAGTTTGAACCCCGGTACTGTGTTCTGGGTACTGGGTTCTACCCTCGAGTCTTTGCTCATCCCCGAGTTTTATGGAACTCTACAGGTACCGTCGTGCCTTTGGCTACCTGTAACATTCATGTGACCATCAAGATTTCCAAATAGTCAATCACAGCGTCTAGTTTACCATCTCAATCTCTTCAAACCATCCTAATCATGTCATTCATGAGTTTTGTAGCAAGTGACTACGGCCCAGGGTATCTCGAGGATGAATTATATTCCGACGAAGATTTTGGCTACGGAGGCAATTCACGGCACAAGGAAGATTTATGTTTCGATGAAAGGCCGTATGCGTCAGATGAATTTCTAAACTTAAACATTCAAGAACAAAAGGCTGCCGTCGCTTCGTTGTTTCGAGAGAAATATCCTTCAGAAGAACTACAGGAAGCTCCTATCAATGCGGTCGTTGGTCTTTTGAAACACGATGATACCTTTTTACTTTCTGGTGCTAGTTTTGCCCAATCTCGAGTTCCGGAGCTCTTTTTCCACATGATTGAAAAGAAGCACAAACCAGTGGTCTTGGTTTTGAATTCGATCGATACGGTTGGAGATCAAATGGTGAATTCTTCGTCAGAATGATTGAAATAAACTTGTTGAAAAGGAAGCATTGACAAATGTTTCCATGTTTTCTTAGGTTTTGGAAAAACAAGCAGTAGGTATCACTGCTGTTAATTTAACTTGGCGGACGATGAACAAAGACACCTTGAAAAAATTGAAAGACAACCAGTATTCATTCATCTATATCGTATGTCTTGTCTTTTTGAAAGTCGTTTAAATGGTTATAGGAGTTTCATACTGATGTATTCTGGTTTTTTGTATTGAAAGAGCCCAGATGTTTTCTTAAATAATGAAGATTTCGCAGGTCTTTACGATAGCAACAAGTTTTCACGTCACCTAGTCTTGAAAGTAGTCAACGAAGCCTACTGGATATATCTTTGGAATCTAAAGAAAACCGAACAATCGAAGAACTTCTCTGTTCATGTCACTCCTGAAGACGTTGAAAAGTTCAGAACCACCTACCGTTATAACCTTGCTAAATCGTTGAACGAAATCAGCACTGTGCCATTACTACTCATGTCGGAAAGCTGCAGACCACAAGCAGTAAGTTCAATCATCGAGAGTTTGAACATTCTCCCAAAAAACATCAACATGATCCTAGGCGAGATAGTTCGCCCAGAGCTTCGTTACATTCGAGTTGATATGTCTAAAACCCTCAATAACGCTGAAGATTTATTCAGTATTATCCCACCTGAATCCTCGGTCTCAAATGACGACTTTCCCCGAATGGTGATTTACTCAGGAACTATAGACCTTACATTGAATGTGATGTATGCGGTATGCAAAGCTAGAGGTAATCCTAAAGATATCAACAATGGCAACAGTGCTTGTATCCGACGTTATCATTCTGTAACTGGTGAGAAAGATAAAGCGCAACGAGCAAAAGAATACGGTGAAGGAAAATTCCCAATACTCTCATGTAGTCCTGCCTTAGAATTGGGTCAAAACTGGAAGCGAGTGAAGGTGGTTGTGATAATGGGTGCCATGGATCCTGCAATATCCTATCAGCTGGCTGGAAAAGCGGGACGGGATGGTCATAGCAGTCTAGTCATTCATTTCGTTCAACCCAAAATGCCAAAAAGTCCAAACAATGCTCGTGAAATTGTGACAACGTCAATGACCAATCAAGACCGAATGCATGCGTTTAGGCTCACTCCATGTTGCCTCAGAGTGGTTTATGCCGTCGATACTTTGTAAGTCGTTTTTGCCATCCATAAAGGAGATATCGAGCTAAAAAATCGATCTTTACAGAAAAGGATATATCCCGATGACATTAACCGACCCTGGCTATCTAGCAGAGATAGAACGTGAGCGCAGCGCAGGAATGCCTGTGTGCCGATGCTCAAACTGCGACCCTAAAGGAGCGGCTCTATTGCTTCGCCTCCTACCGTACACAAACGCAGCCGATCTAGAAAGTCTAATGAGCTCTAATTTCACCAAGCCTCAAGATAACCCTCTGGCATCACAGGAAGAGCAAGAAAACGAAGAATCAGAAGACGAAGAATCAGAAGAGTCAGAAGACGAAGAGTCAGAAGACGAAGAGTCAGAAGACGAAGAATCGGAAGACGAAAGATCAGACAACGAATCACCCAAAGACAAGAAGCGAGCGGCTCGACAAAAAGAGCTTGGTTGTATACCATTAAAGTAAATATTTCATACAACTATTTCCCTGAGATCAATTGCTTCTAACATCTAATAATCTATGTTTTCTAGCTTTGATTATCGAGATGGTCTTTCCTTTGGAAACCGATTATGAAGGCTAGACTCCAGCTTTCGGATCTCAAGGGCTTCGAATCCATCAACTTTATTATTGTCATCTCTGTACTCAATACCTGCCAATTTACATGCTGTAACTCGCCTCACCAAGATTATCCACCGCAATCCTCGCGCGATGTACTAAAAATTACAACCCCTGTTTTGTTGTGTTGCTGGTGACTTTGGTCGCTGTGAGGTTTCTCTTGCGCTCATTGGGCATGGGATGCTCATGCCTATTGGACTACGAGGATTGAAAATATGTTTTTGGATGTGTATTGAACAAGGAAGTATTCACCCGTACATCACCTTGGTTATTGTCTTAGTCTAAGAGTATGACCTATGTATTTACATATGGTATGTACAAAATGTGCAACAAAAGTGAGGATCAGCCTTTGTGAGAGACCAGCTGAGATAAAACTGACAAGGTAAAGTTCTGATTGCATTTGTGTAGACATCAATGTCAAGGATGAGTGTAAGCAGCTTTTGAAGATAAACACATTCATCACACCTAATTTTAGTGAAGTCAGAAGGCACAAATCAAGGTATGTCAAGCATCTTGTTGAGAGTTTGCCTGCAAGGTGCCCTTGTGTGGCTTGAGGGGGGGTTTTGCAGGTTTACATTTAATGAATCACTGAGGTAACCAGATGTCCTGGCCTGCAAGTGACCTGCCTTGGTACAGTTGTAAAAGCATGAAATAATTTCACACCATTTTTTGACATTGGGCATAAGTCACTTGCTAAAGCCAACTGGAGTGTCATAGCACAAAATCTCTAATGAACCTGTACAAGTAGACACAGAAAGTGTACAACACCCTTGGGGCCAAGTTTCACTACAGTTTATGTAATTGTGAGCCAGTCTGGCCCCGGGGGTGATGTATCTTTTCTGTGTCTACTTGTACACATTAGGGAGGCACAATGAGATTCATAGCAATTTATTGACTATCAGGGAATGGAATGATACATTATAAAGTTTCAGTGCAATCCCTTCCAGGGCTACAGTGCATCTCACCAAAAATCTTGAGCTTGAACCTCTATGCACCACTAATACTATTGTGGCATGTTTTGTACAGTTGTTTTCAAAAAGTTTGAAATCAAGGTATTTTAAAAATTGAGAGGTGGGCCATCCGCCACCTGTGAAAGGTGTCAAATATGCATATGGAAATGCTGCTCTAATAGCATAACCACATTGTTTCCAAAACAAACTGTGGCACAGAATTGGTTGAGCACCCCCTTCATGTTTGATTGAACATGTCTCAAGACTCCTCCATTTTTAAATTCAAACTGGACTAGCTTCCTATTTTGTCATCACAAATTTTGAAAAGTTTTTCTTATTCAATCTGCCTGTTATCATACAATAGGACCATGAAATAGCTTTACTATCATTATTTGCTTGCATATGATTATCTTTGCTGTATGAGTACCTTGAGATGAGAAGATTGGCAATCAAAAGCAAATTGACAAAGTCCCTCTTGGACAAACAAGTAGTTGAGAGAGGGACTTACTGGTAAAAACCAATATCTTGCGTGAGAAGTGAGCTGTATTGGCTCAAAATCTCTACATCAGTTTAACTTTTTTGTCTCTCAATAAACAATACTGGATGCAAAAGGGAGAGATGATGGCAGCATCCTGTTACATATGCTCCAGTTAAAAATTCCTTTCTATCTTGTTGCGAACATATACTTTTGATTGATTGAAGATCATTTTCATCACTTTCTGAGTAATACAGGCTGCAAGCGGGTTTGCCGCTCAGAAAAAGCCAAAAAAGACTCATCCTTCACCATCCACTAGCAGGTATCCCAGACAAGATCTTGCAAAGATTGCAGCTGAATTGTCTGTAATGGCCATCTGCTGTCCTCATGTTATTTCACATTCAGCAGGGTTTATAACAAAACAAAGAAGATAGAGCAATGTATTGATTTTTTGTCAAATACAGCTCACTTCTCAGGGCAAGATTTGTGTTTTAGCGGTAAGTCCCTTCCTTGCAGGAGCTTGCTTGGCAAGAGGGACTTAGTTAAGTTTGAATCAAAAGAGGCATACATAGTGAGTCACAAATGGGACTGCCAGCAACGGATCACACTTTCTGACCACTGTGCCACCAAAGAATAAGGGTGTGTGGGTTGACAACTGATTCGATACTGTAGATTTATTGATCTGGCAGGTAAGCTTGATACCTTGCACAGGTGGTGCGCAGTCCACCTCTCAATTTCCAAAGCGCCTCAATTTCAATCTTTTTGCAAACAACTGTAGTAGTGTGGCCCACTACTAGTGATATCGCTGATGAATTGTTTTCTTCTCAGATTTTTCCAAGGTGCTTCATTGCTCATCAATGCTGAAAAAACAACTATAAAATAAGAGTGACTTGTCTATCAAGGTACCTATGGCCATCCAGTCAAGATAAGAATGTGGATTTTATTTTTCAGTTCCTCTGTGACCTCTCAGAACAGAAAAGCATTTGTCCAAAGTTGAAACTTTAGCTTTAAAAATTGATGTTGTGGTGGTGAAGAGGCACCGAGGAACTTCCCGGGTCCATTTCGGGAGGAATAAGCGGAGCATCCTGCTTCTCGCATCCACGTAATGCAAGAAGAGGAGCCACGTGACAAATGACGTCACAGACAGCGGTTGGAACTCCTTAGGCCGGCCCTGGATACTCTCACCCTGCACCACCAACATATTTACCTCGGATTACAAAATCCGAGGTATCCTCGGATGCACAACCTCGGACAGAAGCTTCCCAAGGTTTTGATCCGAGGTAATTCTCAGGGCAAAAAAATACCTCGGGCAAAAACCTCGGACAAGGTCTGTCCGAGGATTTGCCTCCGATGATGCCTCGGATTTCTCAACCTGAGGCATCCATGCTGGCAGTGCTGTCTAAGGGTGAAGTGATCCTCCTCTAAGAGTTCAGGACCTCACTGTTGGTCCTTTCTCATCTACGAGTCTCCAGTTTCTCCTAACCGCGTTTTCCTCATTTGCGCGATCTCCGCTTACCTCACCTCCCATCCTCACGAGAATCTTTTCGAATATGAGGTCTAGCAGAAGAAATTTAGGTCTAGGTCCTGAAATTACACCAGAACCGACACCCCCAAACTCAGAGGATGGTATTGAAAATCAAGACTTCGAAATTGAAAACACATTCGAAGAAGAAGAGAGAAGATTTAGAGAAGATGAAGAAGAGCGATTAAGAGAGATAGAAGCATTAAAAAACTGGTCGTCAAACAAATTATCATCACAAGCAGAAGAACAAGAAGTCTCGACCAGAAAAGTTGTAAAGAGCAAAAGTAAGAAAGCAAAGGAAAAAGATATCAACTGGACTTCTGACAAAGACGACGATGACGACGACTCATCGAAATCAGATTCGAGTGATAAAGTCTTAATCATGGAACCAAGTAAGCATCGTGATAAACGTGATATATTCCGTAGCGTGATTTATTCCGCAAACAGCTACACAATCATGATTTATTCCGAAGAAAAAGCAGCACATAAACTGTGATATATTCCAGTATTAACAAAGCTAATTAACATGAATCATTTCATTCGTAACAGCGGCCTTGATAGACAAAGCCTATCAAGCTTTAAGCTTAGGAAACGCTAAACTAGCAAAGAAACTCTTATTAAAGATGAAAATGGAAGAAATGAACAATAGAGAAGCAGAAATCCCGAAGATAAACCCTTTAGTAAAATACAAATCAGGAAGGACAGCAAAGAATACCTTGAAAAAGTTTACCGAGTATTGAGATTCTCACTTAAAAAAGTTAGACAATCACTTTCCCTTGACGATCTTTAACACAGAGTGGATTGAATTAGATAGCTTAGTAGCTAGTAGAAGTACATCAAAGAAAAAAGATCAAGCGACCGGTCAAATTCCAAAAAATGAATGGTTCATGACATTTGCTGATTGGACAAGAGCTAGGATCTTGATGGTGAAGTATTTGAAAGAGCAATACTTCCATAAAGATTTTGCAAAAGAGTTAGTAAACATGACTTAAATGAGAATAGTGAATTTACTAACGTGTTGATGGTATAGTTTGGAAAAACATTTCGAATATGTTCAAACTTTAGGCGATAGACACGGTTGGATTGTAGCCTTTCGATACAATATTGCGGTGAGGAATGACGTTACATGTAATCACATAGACGGTGCTCCAGGTGATCCAAGCGAACAAAGGAAAGAATTCCTTGAGGAAGCATTGGCTAGAACTTCATTTTTACAAGATGGTAGAATATTGCCAAAAGATAATCGTTGAGTTGTTATATCTTAAACTCCTTCAACATTATCTAATAAAATGTTTCTTATTCATTTCAGCTTATGCGAAAGGAAATACTAGGGAGAAGTATAGTCCAATAACAGGCTTCCGATATCCAATAGGAAAAAGTCATGATTCTACCAACTTAGATGTAGAGGAAGATGAAGATGAAAAGTTTTTGAGAGTTCCTAATTTCAAGAGATCAGATGAGTTTAAAAGTAACAGAAGAAATGATAGAGGAAAAGGTTTAAGGTTCGACAGATCACTTTCTCCCTACCAACACCCAGAAAAAGGAAAGGGCAGGAACCCAAATTATAAAGGAATTAATTAGTGAGTGAACAGGATTACTCGATTGATTTATGACTACTTACTAAAATGAAGTTCCTTGCTTAGTGATGAAAACTACGTTCCAGGGGGAAAGAAGAAGGAGCAGGGTGAACCTAAGCATGTAGAACCTAGACAATCTACGTCAAAAGAGAAACAAACGTGAGCATGGTATATAAGGTTTAGGTTGTAGATGCCATAGAATTTGTATTATGAATTGTTGTTTAATTTGTTGTGTTTGTATTTGTGTAGATGTAATGAAAATAGTTGTGTCGAGTCTTTGAAAAGAAAAAGAACAGAATCTACCGATTACTTAAGGATATTTAAAGATGGAAGAGACGAGACCTGGCCAACTATTGTAAAATGCGAGATGAATACAAACGTGTGGGAAAGAGAATTGAAGAAATTTGGTTTGATTGACGAGTATCAATATTTACTAGAAGGATTTACAGATGGATTCCATCAAGGCGTGCCAAAGCATTCAATTCATAATGTCAAGTGGTACTGTCCACCTAATCACTCTTCAGCAAATGATGCAAGACAGAAAATCAAAGATAATGTAAATAAAGAAGTGAAGAATGGTAGAATGTTTGGTCCTTTTACAAAAGAACAAGTTTATGAAAAGTTTGGATTTTTGACAAGCCCTCTAGGTGCGGTAATAAATGGTGATGGCAGCTTTAGGCCAATCAACGATATGTCGTATCCCAAGTTTGATGAAATAATTCCATCAGTTAACTCATATGTTGATAAAGGAAACTTTAAGACAACATGGGATGACTTTGAAGTAGTGGTTTGATTCTTTAAAGATAACAAAGGAGATATACTATTAGGAATATTCGATTGGGAAGGTGCATATAGGCAAATTCCGACTCATCGATCTCAATGGCCATATCTAGCTATCATGGATTTCCACGGACTTATTTATATAGACGTTAGAATCGCCTTTGGTGGTGTAGTGGGTTGTGGGTCCTTTGGAGGACCTGCAGATGGCTGGAAAAAGCTTATGAAGGCCAAATTTAATTTAGTTGAAGTTTATCGCTGGGTCGATGACAATTTGATGATTAAGAGAAGGACGGATAGGGTATCTATGTTGGACATAGTAGAGGCGAGCGAAGAATTAGGTGTCAAGACAAACATAACAAAGTATTCAGAATTTGCATTCGAGCAGACACTGCCAGCATATTTGGCTCGGAGACAAACGTCCGAGGAGTCCTCGGACAGCGCCCCCGAGGAAAAGGGCACCCGAGGGCTAATTCCGAGGCAAATGTTGGCCCTGGCAGTTGCCTCGGATTGGATCCTCGGATAGGGGTTAACTCGGAGTCAGAATCCGAGGAATCCTCGGATTTTTGGCTCCGAGCCAAATATGCTGGCTGTGAGAAATTCATTGGGTTTTTGTGGAATTGTGTCAACATGACAGTATCATTACCAGATAAAAAGCTAACGAAAAGGAAATTAGAACTTGAAAAGTTTTTAAGCCAGACTTGGTTCTCAAGGCACGATGTGGAGCGGTTCAATGGAAAATTAGGCCATGTAACGTTGATATTGCCACAATTGAAATCATATTTAGCCGCGAACTACAGATGGGTAGCAGTATGGAGGACTCCAGGTAAAAGGATGATGCCACCAGAGGTAAAAGAAGATATGCTTTATTGGCGAAGTACGTTATCGAATTTAAGACCAACGAGGATAATTCCCGACCACATCGTCAAAAATGTGGGCTGGGTCGGTGACGTGTCAAGCAAGTACGGTATCGGCATAATAATAGGCAAGAATTGGGCGCAATTCAGTTGGTTAGAAGGTTGGAAAGAACCAGTCGGGCAACCAAAACGGACGATTGCATGCGCGGAGACCGTGGCAGTCCGTCTTGGTTTC
Organism: Melampsora larici-populina 98AG31; assembly: GCF_000204055.1. Taxonomy (NCBI): domain Eukaryota; kingdom Fungi; phylum Basidiomycota; class Pucciniomycetes; order Pucciniales; family Melampsoraceae; genus Melampsora; species Melampsora laricis-populina. Next base: position 870,094 of record NW_006768794.1, on the reverse strand, counting down.
TTAATGTTGAAGCAGAAGATGGACGTGGCTGGTTTTAGTTACTCTTGCCTGACCGACAATACTACGACGGAAGGTGCGGCAAGAAACCGGAAGTCTAGGGACTACTGGGTTAATGAAGAATGGAAATTGGTCCAGACACTCCTGATTGAAAACGATTGTGATTTGAATTTAGTTAGGGTAATATCAGGTGACAACAAGGCGGACTGCCTGTCTAGAGGGTTGGACCCTTCAAAAGCACACGCCGATATGTTGACAATACAACTTCCTGAAGATTTAAAACCGCTACTCCAGCAAGTTTACCCCAGAACAAAAACCACCGTCTCGTCTACCTAAATATACTTCCTTACCATCAAGATAGCTTTGTTCAACAATAGGATGTTATCACCGCGCGACGTGCTTCGCCAGTCTCGACCTGGAAGGATCGAAACTTTGGATGATGCAGGAGAAATGATCCTCGAGAGAGGATGGGCACTTTCAACAATAAAACATTACGCGGCTGGAGTTAACAAATATTTCAAATTTATGAGCCGTTTCCCGGTGGTGCTCTTTCCGACAACCCCGAGTATCATCTTTCAGTTCGTTGTTTGGTGCAGTTCCAATGAAGGCCATCAACCCGTGCTGAGCAACACAAAAAAACGTTATCTTACGGGGATTCAAATGTGGCACTCTCTTCACAACTCGACCTTCCCCAAAATTGACATTGACCGGGTACGAATTTTATTAGTGGCGACTAGGAAGGCAGAAGTAGAGCGCTACACACCAAGACGGGGGGCACTGACCTTGATGGACATAAACAGCCTGATTCACTCCTTGGATCTCAACACAACTGATGGTTTAGTCATGAAAGGAGTTGTCCTGACAGGCTTCTGGGGCTTGGCACGATTAGGTGAACTCGTGAGACGCATTGACTTCCCAGCAATTTTCATCCGCCGGAAGGACATTTGTTTCGACACGGATGGCAAACACGTCGCGCTGCGCATTCGTCTGGCGAAGACGGCTGCGCCGGGCGAATATCAGTACCTACGCCTCTCATACCAGCCAAACCACCTCGACCCAGTAGCTGCAATTCGTGACATCTTAGAAAAGACTGTCGGGAGACCCAAAGACCCGCTTTTCCACACGACAAGCGGTGGTCCTCTGGAGCGGAGTACGGTGATACATTTTCTCAAGAGTCAGAACCCGTCAAGCTCGACAGTCTGGTCGGGTCATAGTTTAAGGATCGGAGGTGCCTCTCTAAAATCCTACCTAGGGTATTAAATCTTCAGCCTATAAGTTATACATTAGACCTTACAGTGGTAGAGTTGCAAGGCGCACCGATGAATTGGCGCGACAAATCAGGCGTCCAGATCAATTGTAATCTTTATTTGTTTTCATGCCTTGTCTACCCACACGTGTTGTGCTCGAATATTGTTGTTCCGTTGAGCGTTGTAAGTCTGAATCATTGTAATTGGGTGTAAAACTATTACATGTGCACTGTGTTTCGCCGAGAATGGGTTTGGAGCCCCTTGCAGGGACTCAGCTCTTCGATCCTTCGTTCCCATGATTGGGTTCAAAGGGTCCCAAACCCCTATTCTTGTTGCGCGCCTCTAGGACGCGCACTGGGCCATGTACTTTGCTAAAAGCAAGCAGCCCAGGTGTTCGCTAGGTGTACCACACCCGTTGCTGAGTGGGCCTCAGCCTCAGTCATTGAGGACAAGTCCCACAAAAAGCGTTAGAAACACTTAGCAATAAGCTCAAGGGAACAATCCTTTTTCCCACTCCCTCCGCAGAGGATTTCGAGTAAGAAATGGACTGCAAAGACCTTGCTCAATCCTTGTGCTCCTGAAAAAAGACTTCCATTTGATCAATGTACTTTTTTCAAAAACCAATTTTTTCCATTTCAACATTCTCAAGAGTTTGGTCTGCTTGGTAATGATGTTGCACCTCAACTACTTGAACACATAGTAGGGTAGGCCTTTTTCACTCAGTGCTGGATTTCTGCCAGGTAATCTGGTTGGGGCTTGGGGGTCCAAAACAGTAAAAGCACAATCAGATATTCTCCAGATGGGCTGCAGAATCTTCTTGAGGCAGGTTTCAGGCAAGGCATGATTAACGTAATAGTTGCCAGGGCTCATAGAAGAGCTCAGGTAGCTGTTGGTTCTTCAAAAGTGTGGCAATCTTTCTTTCTGCTTCAAAGGGTGATGATTTGTTGTTAACAATCATACAGCACACAGACACAAAATCAATGAACATTGTTTAGTCTTCCCCTTCCAGTGGCAGTGAAACACACAGGTCCTGGTGCCATTGGTCTGTCACAAGATTCCACAGTGCACTACACAATGGGGCCCTAGTGTAAGTACTTGAGTGGCACATGCTTCTCATTTGGGGCACTCCTGGGTGCTCTGGTCAGACCTTTCAAATGTGAAACCTTGACGGGGTTGGCTTGAGGTAGCCTCAGTGTGAATTTAGATAAAAAAACTGCAGAATTGGTGAAAAAAGGTACAGCCGCTGGCAGTAAATGCGACTTTTGAACTACATATGCATCAAGGTGTCATCTGTCAACTACCTGGCACATTTGGACCCTTCTGAGCACCAAACCCAAGGATATTCTGGCTATCCGGAATTGTCAGAGAATATCCGACTGGTTTTTTAAAACCAATTCTAACAATCAAACCAGATATCCGGTGCTATGTCCCAAAAGGTTTCAACAGCCAGGATTCAAACACCAACCTGGTGTACAAAGTATAACTTAACAATGACCAAACTTTTTCAGCTGGTTGTGATGTTTCACACTACACTTGAGCCAAGTGCAGAGAATGTGGAGTCTGTGCAATGCTGCAGGTGTGGTGTCATCTCTTTGCATGTAGTGTAAGCATGCATCTTGTCCTGCTTCAGCCATGGGCATGTTTTATGCTTTTGACTCTACAGAAAAGGTATGTCAACCCTGGGACCAGACTGGCTCACACTTGGGGTTATTACATACACCTTAATGATCATTTGGCCCCAAAGGTTTCTTTACTCTTTGTGCCTGATTGTAAAGCACACTGGCACAAAAAACAGGGATCAAGACTTGGGCAACACTGCAATTGCTACACTCTGCACAGGTTTTTGACCTGTTTGCGGAGCGCAGCGCAGTGCTGCGCTCTATGTCGCGCCGCACAGCATCGCACGTTTCAAAAAAAATCTCACGGCCGGGTGCGTAGTGGTAAAACCACTACGCACTCGCTCATGGGCTGAGCTATGCACAAAATTGCGCATGAGCGGCGCACATCGCACAAAAGCGGCGCTCATGGCACCAAAACAATTCATTTTCATAAAAAATGAAACACAAAAGACAATAATAAGAAAAATGATAAGAAAAAAAGGAAAACAAATTGGACAACTTAAGCTTAGGGGCTTGTTTGGTAGAGCTTACAAAATTCCGTACCTTTTAAAAGGTACAAACTTTCCGGGGCCGGAAAGTCGATTTTCACTGTAAGTTGACTTTTATCAAAAAGTCCAATAAAAGTCAACTTAAAAGTACCAAAAAGCCATAAGCTGTTTGGTTGCCAAAATCATCTTGAACCTTGTTGACCGTTCATATCAACTTTGTGGATTGACTTCTTGGTGATCACAATTGTTCACACCAACCTACTTTGACATCAGCACAATTATATTCAATGTCTGACTCCTCTGCATCTTCAAGGGAGTTGGACCGCCTTCTTCTTGAATCATCTTCCTCTGAGGAAAGCAATCGTGTAGATCATGATCAAGAAGTGATCAATCTATTGTTGGCAGCTGCTCAAGACCGCGCTGAACAAGCACAACAACCGAAAGTGCCTTGTCAAACATCTGCTTTGCGTGGCTATATGTACAAGCAAGAAATCCTAGCTGGAAGTCCAGTTAGATTTCGTGATGTATGCCAAATGGATCAAGCAACATTCCTTCGACTCATAACTGCACTTCAGCCTTATTTGGAAGACACAATACATACTACAGCTGTAAAACAGATGATGATGTTTCTTTACATTGTTGGAAACGCTGGGTCAACTGTACTTGCTGCCGAGCGATTCCAACACTCAGGAGAAACTATATCGAGATACTTTAATAAAGTAGTTTCATCATTAGTAGATTTAAAAGATCAATTCATCAGGCAGCCTGGCCCAGAATCACCGATACCTGTTGAAATCACTTCAAGCACACGATTTAGTCCATGGTTTAATGGCTGTATTGGTACGATAGATGGTACACACATCCCGGCTACTGTACCAGAGAGGGATCAAGCACCTTATCAAAATCATAAGGGGTTTGTGAGTCAAAACATACTTGCTGGTTGTAACTTCGACATGTCCTTCAACTTCATCATGGCGGGATTTGAAGGAGGAAGTAGTGATGCTTGTGTTCTTGAAGTAGCAAGGCAAGATGGAGCCTTTGTAGTACCCGTTGGTGAGCTAAACAATTACAACATTCAATGCCTTTCATTCAGTACTGACTTCTTGCATGTGTAGGGAGATACTATTTAGTAGATGCCGGCTATGCTAATGAGCCTGGCTTTCTTGCGCCTTTCAGAGGCGTTCGATATCACGTCAAAGAATGGGCAGAAGGAAATCGTGGGCCTATAAACTGTCAAGAGCTCTTCAACAAGCGTCATTCTGCGCTTCAAGGTTGTATTGAAAGGACTTTTGGGGTGACAAAGATGTGATTCCCTTGTACCTGCTTCATGAGAAAGTATCCCATCGACCAACAAGCAGACCTGGTTGTAGCTCTATGTGTGTTTCAAAATATAATTTTACAAGGGGGCGAGGACAACTTCTTCAAAGATTTTGATCAAGATCAACAGGCCCATGATCAAAACCTTGCCAATCGAGATTTTGAACAATTTGAGGTTGCTACTGTAGCAGACCGAGAAAATGCCAATCAAGATCAACTGACTTTGGCTGAGTGTACGTGGAATGATTATCTTGCTCAAGGACGACATTGATAACAGCTTTACTTAAATGATCCATTACATTATTTACCAAGCGTAACAGCAAATATGATATATTAAAAACAATTTTGTAGAGTACTTGAGCTGCAAAATAAGATACATGATTACTTTACAATTTGACGGAGTACTTTTTCAAGTGTTGAACCATGGATGGTTAGGTGTGGCGTTTTTTTTAGGGTCATCTTGATATAATGCCGCGTTTGCATGCAGGTGAAGGCGAGCACCAAATGAAAACCCAAGTTTACACGTTTCCTCCACACTGAGTTCTGTATACAAGGACATCTCATAGGTGATCAATCTAAATGCCTGAGTAAATCTCAAGTGTTTTTATCATTCTTATCAATTGAGCAATACTCAAGGTAATGCTCAAAGGAGTCGGTTTGGGTGCCAATTGAATTGGTAGCTGGAGTAGTCCGATCTAGTACAAACAAGCATCAGTGAGTAGGGCTTGATAGAACTAAGAAATAAACAAAACTCACTGGCTGTACCAGTCACAACTGGATCCTTTATGTTGCCATCACCAGCTCCTGCATCCAAATTGGGGAGATTGCTGGAGAAAGGTGACAAAGGTCCAGATCAAGGTTTGGGGGTTGATGCCAAAGTTGATCAAAGCAAAACCCATTTGAACGGAACAAAACAATCAGTTTGATTGAACAATTTTGAGAGAAAAGAAACTTACAAAAAATGAATTCAATCTTGGGATCTTGTTCACGTCCTCGTTGAAATTGACAACTGAACTCACGAGGACCATCTCCGCTAGGATCAATGTGGACCATATCAGTATTGCAATATTGGCGTTGACCGCCAAACTGAATGTCTTCCCAGTGATGACCAGCTCTAAAAGGAAAAGGTGATATTTGAATGTGGCCATCAATCGATTGATATTTGAATCAGACAAAAGGGAAACAAAACTTACTTGTTGAAATAACAAGGGCTTCCATCTCTTCCATGAGCAGGGCTAAGCCCGTCAGTTGGAGCACGCCTTGCACGTTTCTTGGCACTAAGAAGGTCAAAGTATAAGAAAATAAATTGATACAAATAACGAAGAAGACAAGAAAAGACATACACATCTCGTGAAGCCTGGGCTGCTTCCTCGTCTTGAATTTGACGCTTTGTCAATCCTTTGGGCATGTTAGTTAAGGAATTGAAGTCGATTGAGGGTGTGGTGGTGGTGATGGTGGTAAACAAGCCTATTGACCAACAGTCAATAGGAAATCAAATTTTATATCTCGATTTTGAGATATGCTTTAACATATGCTTGTATTGGAAATCAGATTTGGATTGATCATCATTTCATTGATCAGGCAGGTAGCCAAATAGCAGCATATTGTTATCAATCATAAAAAGGATACATTGATTTTCTAAGTACAAAAAAATCTTTGTTGAGATAGATGACAAAAAGAAAGAAATACATCAATTTATTGTTGTGATTGCTCAATTGACACTACAATTTGTTGACATTCATGATCGATTGTTCTCATGAATTGAAGAAAGACCCAAAGAAACAATAGCAGCCGGTGTATCTTAGCTATGACCAGGACAATAATGGATTGAATTGGTAGTACCACTACTAGTAGGATGAATCGAACTAATACCTAAAGTAGTAGATAGGAGAAGAAGAAAATATTATAGAAAAGAGTTCAAGATGAATAAAACAATGGATTCAATTAAAAAGATTAGTGAGAATCAGATGAGTGCTTACCTGAAGTTTTCAGTTTCCTTTCACATCTAATTGTTGCTTCAACCAGACCCAGCGCTTGTCTTCATCAAGATTGATGAAGAAAGACTCTGCATCTTCATCTCTTAAAACATCTGCTGCTTTCACTTGGATATCCATGTTGGGACAGTTTTCACATTTCTTGACTGAGAAAAGCTCCATAGCTGGCTTTTGATTTGGAAACTTGTCATTGGCCAAAGCTGCAGCCTTAAGACGAGATTGGATTCGTTCGTCAACAGCTTCACGGTAGGCGTCCAATCGAGCCTTGTCTCGTCCATTTTTCTCTTCAGCATTTTTCTTATCGACTTCAATTCTTTTTTCTTGATTTGCACTCATGATGGTGATTGCTGAAGCCAAGTTGATAGGCTGTCTAGAGGTGGTCTTGATGATCTTCTTTTCTTGAGCGTCAACGGATTTGATCATAGGTCCACCGGAAGTAAAAGGATTCTTGCGCTTATTGGAATCATCAAATGGAGTGCTTGAGGTGGATGGTTGAGTCGATTTCTGGCTTAAATCATCCACTATCTCCTTGAAACAAGGTTCAGAAGGTACATTCAATTTGATAATACTATCAAAATCATCCTCAGGTGGAGGTGTGGCAACTACAAAACAAGTAAGAGTCAAATTTCCTAAAATATGAAGAGAAAGAGAAAGAAAACGGTCTTACTGTTTTCTTTATTGGCAATACCAAGACCAGGAAGGTCTTCTGAGAGTGAAGTCGATAAATTGTGTTGCTCTGACGTATTAGTTCCGGTACGCCAAGCACCACTGGCTGGGATATGACCAATGAGTTTGTCGAGCGTTTTGTAAAGTGGAAACGTCTTGTTTTTGTAAGGATGGGCATTCTTATGCGTCTAAAAACAAATTTAATGTCAGGAAACTACAGTATGATCTAACAAACATGAGAAAGGTTTGTACTTTATGCCAATCTTCCCAGAAGGTAGCATCCGCTACAATCTTTTGCTCTTGATCGTTCCAGCCACCACCAGAAGCCTTCCTGATCTCGCAAACAGGCTTATAATGGGTGGTAATCTAGATTTGGGAAAGATTTAAAAAGTGAGCTGAAGAAGATAAACTACAGTTTTAGAAAGTGGAGAATAAGAAACTTACCACAGTCCAATGGTTCTTCAATTGAGACAGGGTGAAACCGGCTGGAAATTGAAGTTTCAAACAATCTATGGCCGCGTTCCAAGCAGCTGGTTTGAAACCGTTATTGGCTCGATGACCAAGATGAACCTGCTCTTGAAGGCAGTCAATCAGAGCCAGGCTACGGACGGTAGTCCATTGAGCGTTTGATTTAGGTTCATCGGTGGTCTTGTCAGTGGTCTTGCTTTGACCCATAGTAGAGGGAAGATGAAGTGGGGGATTGGATGACGTGGCAAGTAGTATTCGAGATGTTGACGATGATGTTGTGATAATTGAAGTTAGGAGGGAGGGAGGGTACAGAATATTGGACGTGTAGATTTTGAAAAAAAAAGAAATTGGACTTGTAGATTTTGAAAAAAAAGAAACGAAATTGAGTTGTTTTTAATAACAATGTTGATGTGAGCTGAAGTGTGGACAGGGGGGTATAGAAACGGGGACTTGTCCGATTTGAGAAAAAATAAACAAAGTCGAGATTTTGGTCGAAGAAAGTAGCTTATTGAAATATAATGAGCTCTTGAGGTCTTTATTTTAAGTTGCAAAATAAGCTACTTATGGGTCCCATAAGTACCTTTGGAAAGTTCAAGAAGTTCTGTGCCAAACATACTTTTCAAAATTTGACTTATGAAAGTCAAATTTTGACATAAGTCGCTTAATTTAAGGTCTACCAAACAAGCCCTAAGTCTTCTTTGTTGAAACAGTCTTCTTTTTTTAAACACTATCAATATAATCTTGAAGGGCCTTGGCAGCTTCTCCAAAGTCCCCATCTGGGACAATACCTTCCTTCAACCAGGCTTGACAGCCAACAAGTCGCTCCATTGTCTTCGGATGCATGGCTCCACATAAAGCAGTGCAGATGTCGGCGGCTGCCGAACACGTTCGCTCACACGCACATGAGGTCGCAGAGACTGACAGGTAATCACAAGCTAATTGTGCAAGGATTGGGAAATGGTGCTTGTGTTCCTGTGAGTGAAAGTTATTAATGAATTCTTCAATTCACATAATATGTAGATAAGAAAAAAGAGATGTACCTTCCACCAACTCAGAGGTGATTGATCCTTGTTGATTTTGTATTTCCCTTGCAAGTAATCCTCAAGCTCTGAAGCGGACAAATTCTCAGTAGCAACGTTGGAGTTGGCAAAGACATCAAAAGCATCAGGCTCTTCAGGAGGATTGTTGTTCTCTTCAGGTTGTGGGGATGGATCTTGCAACTGATTTTCTAGCACAAGACTGTCAAAAGCGATTTGAATTGCGGTTTGTGCAGAGTTGTTGTAATTGGGGTAGTGAATCTCCAAGAACTTGCCACAGTAACAAGGGGTGAGGATGGTGGCAAGAAGAAGAGCCTCTGATTCAAAAGCCTCCTCCTGGTACTTGACGAGCCACGTAATCACCTTGTCAATCGCCTTGCCAATGCTTGGGAATTCTGAAGCCTCTGCTTGATGAGCTTTGAGTTCTGTGATCACATGTTTGTATTTGGCCAATACAATGCAACCAGTGGGTCCATTGCCTTCGACTGGAGATTTTGCTTTGACAAAAATCTGGAGCGAATTGTTGATTAGTATGAAGTCACCAAATACAAAGGAAATGAGAAATGAATTACCTTTAAAACCTTGTTGACAAGCTCAACAGAATGCCATTCTACAGGTGATATAGTCACCCCCTTGAAAAAAGCAGCCTTCCGATTGGCTGAAAGTATCGAGTTAATCACCTGAGAAGAAGCAGTCAGTCAGTCAGGGATGCAGACAAACACAATGGTAAAAACACCAACCTTCTGGGCCTCGCAAGCTACCTTACGGCTTTTGTAGTGGCTGTTCCACCAAGTCTTACAAGGGTGTTTCAACATGCGTCCCTTGTAACTCATTTGAGCTGCACGGACCTTAAAATTGTTTCTCCTGGCTGCGCTACTGGCGATTTTTCCACTTACTGTATCCACCTACAGTTGGTAGAAGGAAGGATAATGTCAGCTGTTGGCCATTAAATCAAATTAACAAAAGAGATGTACTGACCTTTGAAAGAGCAAGTGCCACCACTTCCTCCTTCTCCTTCTCGGATTTCTCCCCCGGTTCTTCATTGATATCCTCGTTGTCAACACCGTCAGGCTTGTCGGGAAGATTAACCTCGTCTTTGTCGTCTGAGACAGAGTCATCCATTACAACCGCATCGTCGCCATTGTTGACCTCAAAAGTTGGTACTGGAAGGGCGACACCTTGTGGAATGGTTGGCTTTGCAGTACTGACCTTTTGACCCAGTGATTTGAGCCCATGCCCAACCACCAGGTTGAGTTTGTGGGCATAGCACCTGACATGGTTGGCTGATCCATCCCAGGTAACCGGGTCTCCAGCTGATGCAAACATAGATTCGATCTTGGCAGTCATAGGTCCATTGTTACCACCACTGTCGGTGGTCTGAGATACCATGTAATAATTGAAAGATCTTGATTAGCTTTGAAAAAAGCGACAGAGAGAAACAAAGTGTGAATCAAAAGAAATGATACTTATCTTTTCGTGAAGTCCGTGACAAATCAAAAATTTACCAATGGGTCTTGCAAGGAGAGCGCCAAAATGTTGCCACACAACCATCTTGAGAGTGAAATGCGTTGATTGGTAGTTCCAATCATTGTCGATGTAGTTTGCGCTTGCTCCGATAAAGGCATACCAGTTGCCTTTCGTGGGCCAAACATCATGTATCAAAGAAAACTCACCTTTGTTTTCCTACACAGATTGTCATTTTAATATCAGTATAACAAAACATGGAATAAAATGAACGATACAAGACAAAGGAAACAAAGAGCAAGAAAAGTTGAAGTGAATACATACTTTGACTGCCTTGATTGCCTGGTTGTGCAGGCCAGAAAAAAATATGACTGATTGTTGAGCAGCCCAGGTTCTTGAACAAACCACTGCACCACGGTTGACAGTATAAAACGCTGCACGCAGTGATGGATCTTTGAATCGAGCCCATGGTAGAGCATGTCAAACAAGCCAGATCGCCAGGATCATGTTTAAAGGGTCGGGAGGAAATTTGGGTCCGGTGACGTAAGAAGTCAAGGTTGTCTTCTGGAGTTTGCTTTCAGACTTGAGCTCTTCCTCATAGGTAGGGGGAAGAACTACTCCAGCGGCTATTGCTTTGTGACGCTGCTTGCATACTGGCTGATTTTCTTTTCCATCGCGATGAACCCATAGACTGTAATACAAAGTTTTCCCTTTTGAATACGTGTTGTAGCACCATTGACACTTTTATTTCAAACCCTGAAAGACAAGTTGGTGTTAGTATCTCTTTAAAACATACAAAAAAAGAAGATTAAGAAAATGAGATACGCACCTTGGGGGGATAAAAGTAGGTGAGAAGATCCTTCACAGCAATAGATCAACCCTTGTTATAGCCGACTTCACCGGTTGATCCAACAAACTCAATATCCGACCCTTGAGACAAGTCCATGTCATTGTCGGGCACCTCATAGACCTAAGTGAGATGAAGAAAAGTAGAGAAAATGTTGGAAAGAGCGGGGACAAAGCCGAGATGAGTAAGATATAGAGTTGGAAAACTTACATTGGTGCGGGATTTCTTTGATGATTTGAAGGGGGTCCGTGCTGGACTCCATGATTGCGAACGGGTACGTTTACTGCTGGATGAACAAGTCTAGAACTTTAGATTTAATCAATTGTCAGCCCAGGTATAAAGATATGAAAAGGATGTATGTTTGACTTACTTTTCATTGGGAGAAGGGCTTAGCCTTTGGAGCCGCCTTTTGTTTGGTTGAAGGTGGTGGTCGAGGTGATGCAGGACAATGTGAAAGATGGCCTGGTGACCCGTCTCCAGATGCCAATGAACCTACGGGTGTGGCACTGAGAGATTTCCGCGCGTTGCTGGGAGTTGGAACAAATCCAGTCTGGGTGCGAACTGGGCTGGGTGGTCAAAGGCTGCGACCAGACGACTGACCTGATACCTGGTGGGTACTTCGACTGGAGCTTTGGGATGTTGAAGGAGCCATAGTTTGGTTGAGGTGGTAAGAATTAGTATTGATATCTTATTTATAATACTTTGATACTTCTGAGAAAAGATTGAAGAGAAAAAAAGGCTAACCTATAAAAGCAGTCTCAAATCCTTCTGATGTACAAACCACAAGCTGGCCATTGCGGAAAGATTGTACAGGTGATGTATTTGACCGTTGGAAGGGGGTCGTCCATGGAACTTGAAGCAAGGGGAGGTGTTGGGTGATATCAATATGGATGAGATGGGAGGACTCTCGAAGGAGTACTATCACCAACCCTGTACCCCTGGGTACAGGGTTTTGCTGCGCTCATGAGCGGAGCAACCCGACCTGGGGCCCTCATGAGCGTAGCGGCTTGCTGCACTCAGGGATTTTTGGCCCTGGGGTGCGGTGCGCAGGCTCCGCTCAATATAGTGGAGCAATGTGTGCACCCCAAAATCGCTCCGCACACGCTTTTTTGAGCGGAGCGGTTGCGGAGCAGTTGCGGTATTGACTTGGGCACAGTTTGGTACTGTCAGGAAGTAGGGGAGTTGAATCATAGCTTTGTACATGAATAATTCTGGTACATCACAATATGTAGTGGGGTATTTTTTGGTGGAGATATATGGTCCAGACTAAAGGGATGATGGAATTTTTTTTGATTACTTCAGTTTTTCTTGCAACCAAACCTCTTGAAAGAATAATTGATCAAGTTCTTTGGTGGATCTCTTGGTATGTGATATTGCAACACAGAAAGGGATTGAAGTCATCATGTGTTTGAGATCCAGAATATAATAGGGCCAACAGGTTGTTAATTTACTGAAAATATACCAGAGGCTAAAGAAAATGAGACTGAAAAAGCTTCCTCAAGAGCTGAGATGAGTGTAAGAAGCAACAAAAGTGACCAAACTACATGTACTTGCAACACAGATACTAATACTCAATCACACAATGGACTATCAAAACAAACATGATGCTCTCTATCCCAAAATTTTGGGAGACCAGAGTCACAAGATGGGGACAGGTATGAGCAATGGCATTTTCACACAAAGAATTTGCCAGGATGGCCAAATGTGAGGCTAACACGCATACATCATCATGTATCGCAAAGATCCACTGCAATCCAAACCATTGATTAAGGTTGATGTGTTGCTGTCTCCTGCTGTTGCAAATCTTCCCGAGCCAGTCCATCTTAAGAATAATCAGTGCAAGTATCTTCATTAGTAACTCAACAGCAAATTGTCTTACCTTGCTAGAGGCCTTTCTCTTACTAACTAAGCAAATGTCCTGACAGTGTAAACACACGTTGAAATGGTTGCACCACTCAAAATACCTTATAAAATCCGATCCCCATGGCCAATTTCTATCCTCACTTGTTTGTGATGGAGAGTTGCTTGGATGAGCGGTTGGGACTTGAGCAGGTCAAATATGCTGCATAGTTGGTACAGCCATTGTTGTTCTGTCAATCTTCTATTGCAAACTTCTATGGCGGAACTCAGGAATTGAATCAAAGTTGGGCGCTGGTGCAAAGTCCTTGTATACCTGTGCCTTTGTCCACTTCACGTATTGCATCTTCCTCTATAGTTGCTCATTTGCCACTGGGTAGACCACATCATTTGATCCAGAAGCCATTCGACTACCCAACACATTTATTCTTGCATTATGATTGATCTCAGGGCTCTTTATTGCCACGCCAACAGCCTGGTGATCCATCAAGAGGTTTATAGTAGTGAAAATATGTCCAAATCTCATACTGCAAGTTGAATTGTATGATGTATGATCATGATGATTCAAATCTCAAGCCTTCCCAAAGTCTTCCAAAAATATTGAAGTTTGATCAAATAGTTGCATGTGAGGCAATATGTGCTTGCCCAATTTTGGTAAGCTTTTGCCAGGGGTATTGTGAGATAATCAACTTGGACCCAACCAATGTAGGAATTATTGATGTTTTGATGGAGGAAGTCTGATTGATGAAAAATGGAAGAATAAAAGATGAAAATTTGGCAAAATCCTAAATCTTTGATTACATAATTCTGACTGTGCATCAAAACTTGCATGAACACAATAAATTTTGGCTCATACATTTATTGACATCTTGCAGGGTCTCTGTTGCTTTTCCTGCAGTGTTTCATTTGAAGAATACACCTGTGAGTATTCAGTCTAAGATCTTGATCTCTGCAACTTGCAAAAGGATTACACTGGGTATGTGATTCTGAGGCCCGTGCTTGTTTCTAGGCCCTCTAGTACCTGAAAACCCGAAGATATGTGAAGAAGTTGTAAATCTGGACAAGCAAAAAACAAACCCATCGTATTCAAAAGAAGAAAAGTGTAAGTAGGGCCCATTTGAGGACAATTCAAGCTTGGATGATTAAGCTTGCAGCACCAAGTCCATCAAGTTCTACGCAAAGTGATCAAGCCTGGCTCGCTGCGCAGAAAGTAGCGCGGAGCGTGGCGTGGCGTAGCGCCGGGCATGGCCACTGCGTTACCCCGGACCTGAAAAATCCGACAGTTACGCTTACAGCTATCATTTCGGGGCCGGGATTTTTACCGGTACGCTTGCCCCTACTGTACAGCCGCCACCACTACTATAACCGCCACCGCCTCCTATCTTCTATTGGGGTTAGCCCACACGATCTCCAGCCATTCCCTTCCACAGCTTCTCTCGAACCACCACCCTAATCATTCACCTTGTTCAATTCTGGCGATCGGACCTGGTGCCGACTCTGAAAGCCTTTCATTGCCTTCCACAGTTTCTCTCGAGTCGTCGCCCTCCTCGATTCTAGCGATCGGATCTGGTGCCGGCTCTCAAGTCTCTCGATCATGGCTTCAATTTACCAAGTGTGGACACTCAATATTGACTGTCACTCGGAGACCTGGTATTTTCAACTTAATAGGAAGGCTCGTATACCTACTTTCTTTCCTTTTTGCATCATCTATCAATATTAGAACTGATCTTGAATCTATTTCCATCAAACTTTCAATCAATTCCCTTAGAACAATATCATTAGTTTATTTGAATCTTTACTCGATTCCTTTAGAAAACATACAATCATGTCTACTTTCAACAAACAACCAACCATCGATTCCTTTTTGTCTTCTGGATACAAGACTTCTGGATACGAGACTGACAATGGTAATCTGGCACCTAGGCGCTTGTCTCGCATTATTACACCAGCTAGACGAGTACCTGGGATGATCACCCCATCCTCTGACTCTTGGCGTCGTCTGTTTGATGGGGTCCGCGATGTCAGGGACGCCCATGTTCACCGCCGACGTGAACGATCAGCGTCTCTACCTGGCAATCAACTGTCTCTAGAACCAGCCCGTGGAAGAGTCAGCGGTGTTTCACGCGGTTCATATGTTCACCGCCGACGTGAATGATCAGCATCTCTACCTGGCGATCAACCGTCTCTCAAACCAGCCCGTGGAAGAGTCAGCGGTGTTTCACACGGTTCATCTAGAGTGAGCTTATTATATTCCTTTCATTTGATCTTTCATTTAGTCACTCCTTAAAATTTTTATCCTCTCTTCCTTCCTCTCTTCCTTTATCTGCATCTCAGGCAAGATGCTGATTCAAATGAACAGAGGATGGTAAGTGAAGTTCATGCTATCATTATCACTTGTATTGATGGCTGATAGAAATCAAATCAAT